>NW_006775759.1:502888-566466 GCF_000442215.2 Lipotes vexillifer | reverse complement strand
CCCGGACCGGGGCACGAACCCGTATCCCCTGCATTGGCAGGCGGACTCTCAACCACTGCACCACTAGGGAAGCCCTGTCTGTCTTTTTGTAGGGTACCCTTGTGATACTTATGCCCAGTTGGAAAATACTATATGGCTTCTTTGTACCTCTGCTACCTTTTCAAGAGCCATTTTACAAAAATCCTAGGTAACCTATTTTAGTATTTAAATATATATATACATGTGAGAGATACTTTTAGAACAGACTTTTTTTTTACTTTAACATTCCTGAATTCACATTTTTAAGATTAAATTTAAACTTTCCAGAATTTGAATTTGCCTTTTTCCACATCAGTGTAATAGACCATAATTCAGCAATAGAAGAAATTGATGTCTGGTTAAAGGAAACAGATATGAAGGGAAAATAATTGTTTTAATGTAACAGAAATGAATTTTTAAATAAAATTGTTTTGTTTCTGTAATTTTGTATTTGCTGCTACAGTAGCTCAATATTTTATAGAGCTAACATATAAATCTGGCTCCATTCAAAAACTGGAGTACTTTCTTGTACCACCAGCCTAGGAGGAAACTATGCACCAGTCTTCCAGATGGGTGACTGATGGCCTTGTTTAGCTGATGCATACTTTAAAATTCACCTATAGCCCAACATCAAGGAAGTTTGGGAGAAACTTTTATCTTTCTAGTTATAGAATTATGATTCTTTTTGGGCACTGGCATTTTGTGAAACCTTTGGGGGAGGGAGGGTGAGGCTGGGGAAGAAATGTGAATTATGTAGAAGGGTGTTTTCATGTTTTCTACCTTGTCCTAGAACCAGTACAACTTTCTTACCTGTGTCATGTCCTAGTTCACCAGCTTTGTATCCAGTGATCATCTCATACAAGTTTGGCTATACTTGGTGATAGTGCCCATAACTAAGTTATTTGGCATGTTTGACTTTCAACAGTAACAAAAATGGTTTTACATTTTGTTTTATTTCCTAAAAATATATACAATGTCAGAACTTCACATTTTATATACTAGTATCTGGCTACTAGTATTTTACAGGAACCATAGTTCTTGGTGACTATATATATATATAGGGTGGGCCAAAAGATTCGTTCAGTTTTTTCTGTAAGATGGCTCCAGTAACACTTAGTTGCCTTTAACTTCATTCAAAACAATTTTGTTAGATTGCACGTGACAGCTGTCATATCAGCGTGCATTTTAAAAAAGACTTATCAAAATTGGTGGATTTTTGTGCAGCCATTGTAATATTGAAAAGGGAAGAAAAGAAGCAACATTTTCGGCATATTATGTTTATTATTTCAAGAAAAGTTAAAACACAACTGAAACATGAAAAAGGATTTGGGTAGCTTGTGGAGAAGGTGCTGTGACTGATCGAATGTGTCAAAAGTGGTTTGCGATGTTTTGTGCTGGAGATTTCTCACTGGACAATGCTCCATGGTACGTAGACCAGTTGAAGTTGATACCAATCAAATTGAAACAGTAATTGAGAAAAATCAACGTTATACCATGAGGAAGATAGCCAACATACTCAAAATATCCAAATCAAGCGTTGAAAATAATTTGCACAAGCTTGGTTATATGAATTGCTTTCATGTTTGGGTTCCTCATAAGTTAAGCTAAAAAAACCTTCTTGACCATATTTCCTCATACGATTCCCTACTGAAATGTAATGAAAACGTTCCCTTTTTAAAACAAATTGTGATGGGTGATGAAAAGTGGATACTGTACAAAAATGTGGAACAGAAGAGATCATGGAGCAAGAGAAATGAACCACCACCAACTACACCAAAGGCCAGTCTTCACCCAAAGGAGGTGACATGTATATGGTGGGATTAGAAGGGAGTCCCCTATTATGAACTTCTCCTGGAAAGCCAAACGATTAATTCCAACAAGTACTGCTCCCAGTTAGACTAACTGAAAATGGCACTAAACGAAAAGTGTCCAGAATTAGTCAACAGAAAACGCATAATCTTCCATCAGGATAACTCAAGACTGCATGTTTGTTTGATGACCAGGCAAAAACTGTTACAGCTTGGCTGGGAAGTTCTGATTCATCTGCTGTATTCACCAGACATTGCACATTCAGATTTCCATTTATTTCGGTCTTTACAAAATTCTCTTAATGGAAAAAATTTCAATTCCCTGGAAGACTGTAAAAGTCACCTGGAACTGTTCTTTTCTCAAAAAGGTAAAGCGTTTTGAGAAGATGGAATTATGAAGTTGCCTGAAAAGTGGCAGAAGGCAGTGGAACAAAAGGGTGAATATGTTGTTCAATAAAGTTCTTGGTGAAAATGAAAAATGTGTCTTTTATTTTTACTTAAAAAACCGAAGGCACTTTTTGGCCCACCCAATATATATACATACATATGTATATATATGACATTTTTTGTATACTAAGTGCTGTTTCAATGTTACAATCATTTTTAGAGTTATTGTAATCAATGTGAGTATCATGCTTTTTCAAATCTGAAAAAAAATATTTATTTGAGTAGAATATTTTCTCTCACTGTTGTTTTTTCTTAACATTGGGGTGAGGATAGGGGTATACTTTGAGGAATCATACTCTAATTTACTACTGATGTTTTGGTCAAAATATAGCATTTATTTTGAAATTTTAAATGGTGTTTGTTATGGGCTGTATTGTGTCCCTCAAAAAAGTACTAACCCCAAGTGCCTCAGAATGTGAGTTTATTTGGAGATAGGACTTTGAAAGAAGAATTAAGGTAAAAGAAGGTCATATAGGGCCCACCTTATATGGAAGACTTGTTAGAAGACCGTGTGAAGCCATCAGAGGAAGACGACCATATGTAAACCAAGGAGAGAGATCTTAGAGGAAACCAACCTTGCTGACACCTTGACTTTAGACTTCAAGCCTTCAGAATTGTGAGAAAATAAATTTTTATTGTTTAAGCCACCCAGCTTATACTACTTTGCAACGTTGGCTCTAGCAAACTTGTACAGTGGTATATAGGAACAAATTTGAATTTTGAGTGTTGATGTGTTATGAAATGAATTTTCAAAGTGTTGGGTTTGTATCAAGGCATGAAAGGAGGATTTTGCACCATTTGGAAGATGATACATATATAAAAAGTCAGATATATTTATCAAACTCATCATATGAAGAAAGACCTGTCATGCTCCATGTTTATCTTCTGGGAAATCATTTGTATATTAAATAGTTGCAGCTCAGATTTTTGTTTCGCTTTCATAAAGTTATAGTAGTAATAATCATTAACTTCAAGTTTATAAATATATTAGTTTTCTTAATAATAAGAACAAAACGTTGTACATTTGAGATTGTAGAGACAGGTGATTAAGATTAGGATAATATTCTTTTGCTAGAATAAATATGAGAGTTCAGAGTTGGTGAGTAATTAGGAGAGAATGCAGAAATATACAGAATTAAATAATTAAGGAATAAAAACAAGCTAGGTGATATACACACCAACTTTAAAGAAGTGCTTATTTTTAAAGTTTTAGTGGAATTTAAACTAGATAATATAGCAAGAGTATTTCCACTTCCTGTGTAACTATTTATTTGACCCACATGCACTTTTGTTGGGAATGTAAATTGGTGTAGCCTCTATGGAAAACAGTATATAGTTTGCTCAAAAAATTAAGAATAGGGCTTCCCTGGTGGTGCAGTTGTTGAGAGTCTGCCTGCCGATGCAGGGGACACAGGTTCGTGCCCCAGTCCAGGAAGATCTCACATGACGCGGAGTGGCTGGGCCATGAGCCATGGCCTCTGAGCCTGTGCGGCCGGAGCCTGTGCTCCGCAACGGGAGAGGCCACAACAGTGAGAGGCCCACGTACTGCAAAGAAAAAAAAAAAAAAAAGAATAGAGCTACCATACGATCCAACAATTCTACTTCTGGGTATTTATCCAAAGAAAATTAAAACTCTATTTCAGAAAGATATATGCACCCTTATTTTCATTGCAGCATTATTTTTAGTAGCCACGCTATGAAAGCAACTTAAATGCCTATCAACAGATGACTGGATAAGGAAGTGTGGTATATGCTTGTGCATGTATATATATGTGTGTGTGTGTGTATATATATATATATATATATATATATATATATATATATATAATATATATTTACGTATATATACACAAGCACAATGGAATATTAGTCATATAAAAGAAAGAATTCTTGCCATTTGTAACAACATGGATAGACCTAGAAGGTATTATGCTTGGTGAAATAAGTCAGACAGAGAAAGACAAATATCATTTAATTCCCTTATATGTGAAAACTAAAAGTAAAGCAAACAAACGTAAGAAAACAGAAACAGACTCATAGATAGATATAGAAAACAAACAGGTGGTTTCCAGAGGGGAGAGGGCTGGGGGAATGAGTGAAATAGGTGAAGAAGATTAAAAGGTACAAACTTCCAGTTATAAAATAAATAAGTCAAAGTGATGTAATGTACAACATAGGGAGTATAGTCAATAATATCGTAGTGTCTTTGTATGGTGACATGTTGTAACTAGACTTATACTAATGATCATTTAGTAATGCATAAAAATGTTGAGTCATTTTATTGTACACCTTAAACAAATATATTTTGTAATTCATTTATACTGTAATAAAAGATATAATAAAACTTCTAGTCCATAAGAACATAATAAAAAGCCAAAAAGAAAAATAATTTTAAAAAATCAGAGAAATAGAAATATATAAAATGATTTTAAAAGTAAAATATGTCAGTTTCACTAGAATATATCACCGGATAAAAATTTCCAAGTAAAAGATGTAAAGCTTACACAGGTTATAAAAGTTCAGTTATGCACTGAGTAAAAGGTATACCTAGATATTAGTATAGTGTGTAACTTCCAAATAAATAGAAAAAAAAGTAAAAAAGGAAAAGTACAGCAGAACAAAAAGCATCCAGTTCTAAAAAACAAAAGAAAAATGGGAAAATATAATCTGAAATCCAGAAAACCCATGAAAAGATAGTGACAATGAAATATAGCAGTTTCCAAATAATTAAATGCAGATTAAAATTTTGTGTTTAGAACATACTCATAAACAGTAGATTAAAAAATATCTAATTATATTTTAGATAAAAAGACATCTAAAGTATTACAACATTTACACATTTAAAGTAAATATATGAAAAATATATCACATATATACTTGACTAAAGAATGCAGATATTGTTATATTGATATTAGAAAATAATTTACTTAGACTAAAAACATATTATCAAAAACAAAATTCACTGAGAAAAAAATATTAAAGTTTTCAGTTCACTGGGAAACTATAATTCTATGTGAGTGCAACTAATAACATCACCTTTACTATAAGGGAAACTTTGATAGAAGTACATGAAAAGTATAAAATTAAGTGAAAAATTGAGGTGGATATTTTAATTATATCCACAGTGTTGTGATAAAGAAAATGTGGTATTGAAATCTTTTTTAGATTTACAATACAGTTATACACACAAATTTGGGTAAATAATTGTGGTATATTGATGTAATGGAATATTACAATGGTGAAAACGAACTAACTACAGTTATTGCAAAAAAAATGTCCGTAAATCAGAAAACATATCAAGAAAGTTAAACATGGGATATTTTGTAATCAAACTGCTTTATTCACACAGTTGTACAGCCACACAGACTTTGCCTCATTAGTCAGAGATAATGAAAGGGTCACATCTCTGTTATTTTATTAATTCCAAATGAGTAACGCCAAAGCAAGATATAAAGATTTCCACTTCACAGTCTCGGAGTAGTGGTATTTGTCATTCTGTGGCCTGCAGTGGTATTTGTCATTCTGTGGCCTGTGAAAACACTTTGTTTGCTTTTCCAAAAAGCTAATGGGTAGGACCAGCAGTTATATACAACGAAACAAACAGGACTTACAACACTTAGGAAGCCGGACAATTGAAGCATTAGTGAAAGAGTTTTAAAGAGGTAGTGTTAACTTCTAACAAAATTCTCGAGGACTATCACTGAATTAGGTATGGGATTACATTGACATTTTAGGGAAATGATGGGAAAGAGCTAAGATTATATGAAAAGAACTTATTTTCTTTACTTTGATAAGTGTTTGGTCCTTATCACTGGAGCTGGAAATCAAAAATAATTCTATTTTGTGGAGCCCCTACTCATTTACTATGAGTGGTGACTGCAATTGACACAAGCCTCTTCCTACTACTACATGAGGATGGTGGAATATGGAGAAAGAGAAGTGGGGCCTCAGATGGAGACAGGGGATTATGAAGTGGTTCATAAATCCTGGACACACTCCCAGTAGAACAGGAGCAGAGGTCACTGTCTAGAGCTGGCAAAGGACACAGAGTTCACCAGGAGTGCTGGGAGGTTTCTGAAGTGCTGCCAGCTGTAATTTGATGGTAGGTAAGATGAAGAGAGTGTTTCTTAGTATATGGAAGAATATAAGCAGTGCCTAGCTTGGGTTTAAAACACTTGAGTGCCTGTAGAACTTGAAGGAAATGTGAAAACATCTTATACTCTATCTTTGAAATAGAAAATTAATACATCCAGACAGCATTTCCTAAAGGAAATGATTTTTAAAATTTAAATCAGTTTTACGACAAAATATCCAAATATATTTAAGTGTCTTTGTTTCAATGGCTCTAAAGGGAGCTGTTGCAAAAATTAGTTTATATAAGTATTTTGTGGTTTAGCTTATGATTCAAAGTTCAGCTCAGCTACTTCTCAGATATAGTCATTGTATGGCAGTGTGCTTGTTATTGATTTTGTTTTCATGTTCAAGTTCACGTCAACAAAGTTCCTTGGTTTTATACCATGTATCAATTAGAATACTTAAATTATTTCACAATTGTTAATTCTTTTATTCTTTAGTCATCCTCTCCTGCTTCCCTAACAACAGAACTCCCAGTTGTGCTCCTACTAACTAGCCACTTCATAGCTCCTGTTCCTCTGTCTCTGCTGTCAATGGTGACCCTGGAATGCTTTAATTATTCTTCATTTATCTCCTCAGATCTATTATCCTCAATTTTATTTTCTAATTTTGGATCTCAGTATGCTCAGCTTTGTGCACTACATCAACTAAATTCCTCTGCTATGTGGCTTCTGGCTGGATTCAGACAATGGGGGGAGACTAATTGTATTTCGTCACTGTTCTCTTCCTGGATTGGGACCGTGTCTTCAGCAATCGCTTTATCCTTCCATTACTACATTTTTTTGCCTTCTGTTTCTTCCTCCATGTTCCAATTCTCACTAATTTCTTGGAATGTTACAGCTTTCCTTTATGGCTTAGCCTAATGGGATATTAATGGCTTCCACTTTTGCTAGTCTTTGGGTGCCTCACTATTCCTTTCAGTTCCCTTCACATTGTCCAGATATTTGTTAAGTACTCTTTTCATTAAAGTATCCCAATTTGAAATATCTGAGGTGAATTTTTTTTATCTGCATGGAAACTCAGTGATTCTGATTTGGTAGCAGTCATGACCTCAGGAAAGAGACTATATAGTTAGAATCTGAGGTTGTTATCATATTTGATTAATATATGGATACCTTCCTTGACAGAAGAAGCTAAAACATTGTAATGTTTTCATACAGTGGTGTATTAATCTGATCAGGTTGCCATACAAAATATCATAGACAAGGTGGCTTGAACAACAGGAATTTTATTTTTTCACAGTTCTAGAAGCTGGGATACCGAAAATCAAGGTGCTGGCTGATTCTGTTTTTGGTGAGAGCTGAGGGCTCTCTTTCTGGATTGCAGACAGCTGCTTTTTTCTTGTGTCCTCGCATGGTGTAGAGAGAGAGAGAGAAACAGAGAGAGAGAGCAAGCTCTATAGTCTCTTCCTAAATGGACACTAATCCATTAGGTTAGGGCTCCACATTTATGACCTCATTTAACCTTAATTACATTCTTATAGGTCCTGTCTCTAAACACTGTCACATAGCTGGTTAAAGCTTCAAAACATGAAATTTGGGGAGGGACACAATTCAGTCTATATAAAGTTGTATCATGACTCTTCAAATAACCTTGGTTTGAAATGTGTTATAATTTGAAATGTGTTGAAATGTTTGTAGTGAGTAAGCTTTGTGAGTTAAAATTAGCTCACTGTGATTTTAATGGAAGTTTCAGATGGAGATGAGTGCTTCTGACTAAATTGAAAAACACAGAAACAGGTTAAGACCTTGAACTCATAACTCATGGATGAAGAAACAAAATCCTGAATGGAAGTTGTAAAATAATACCTTATATGATATAGCTGAATTGAAATCATGACTATCAGCCCCCAAATCTAATAGTGGTAGTAAATTACAATGCTCATTGGATTAGGTTTCTAGGGCTGCCATACAAAAGTACCACAGATTGTGTGGTTTAGACAGTAAATATTTTTTCTGAGTTCTGAAGTCTAGAAGTCTGAAATCAAGGTGTTTCCAGAGTTGCTTTCTCTGGGATCTCTCTTCTTGGCATTTAGATGGCTATCTTCTTGTTCACATAGGGTTCTTTCTCTTTATGTGTTTGTATTGACTATGTTTCCTTATTTTCTGTGTACTTGATGCTCTGGTATTTGGGATCTTGATCCTGGAGGGATCCCAGAGCTGCTCCTCCCAGGTCTAACAAATTCTTAGAGCAAGCAAATGACTTCACTGAATGATTATATAACTATATGCTGTCTACAAGAGACTCACTTCAGTTATACGGACACACAGACTGAAAGTGACGGGATGAAAAATGTTATTCCATGCAAATGGTACCAAAATAGAACAGTCATTATAGTTTTATCTTTCATTTGAAAAGGTACATGCACCCCAATGTTCATAGTAACACTATTTACAATAACCAAGAAATGGAAGCAACCTGTGTCCATTGACAGATAAATGAATAAAGAAGATGCAGTACATATACACAATGGAATATTACTCAGCCATAAAAAGAATGAAATAATGCCATTTGTAACAACATGGATGAACCTAGAGATGATCATACCAAGTGAAGTAAATCAAACAAAGACAAGTATCATATATCGCTTATATGTGCAATCTAAAAAAATGATACAGATGAACTTATTTACAAAACAAAAACAGACTCAGACATAGAAAACAAATTTATAGTTATCTAAGGAGGAAGGGAGGGATAAATTAGGAGTTAGGGATTAAAATACACACACTAGTGTGTGTGTGTGTGTGTGTGTGTGTGTATGTATATATATATATATATATATATATATATATATAAAACAAGGACGTACTGTATAGTACAGGGAACTATACTCAGTATCTTATAATAACCTATAATGGAAAAGAATCTTAAAAAGAACATATATATATATATACACGACTGACTCACTTTGCTGTACACCTGAAACTAACAATATTATAAATCAAGTATATTTCAATAATTTTTTTTTAAAGATCAAACACAAAATAAAGAGAGCAGTTGTAATGATATTAGACAACATAGACAAAATAGATTTTAAATCAAAAACTGCTGAAAAGACAAAGAAGGACACTAGATAATGATAAAAGTATCAATACACCAAGAAAATATAAAAATTGTAAATATATACACACCCAGTATCAGAACACCCAAAT
Organism: Lipotes vexillifer; assembly: GCF_000442215.2. Taxonomy (NCBI): domain Eukaryota; kingdom Metazoa; phylum Chordata; class Mammalia; order Artiodactyla; family Lipotidae; genus Lipotes; species Lipotes vexillifer. Next base: position 556,907 of record NW_006775759.1, on the reverse strand, counting down.
ATGTGAAGAAAACATTGACAGAACTGAAGAGAGAAATAGATAACAATACAATAATAGTATTCAATATCCCACTATCAATAATAGATAGAAATCTAGACAGAAGATCAATAAAGAAGTAGCATACTCAAATGAAACAATAGACCAAATGGACCTAGCAGACATATATAAAACATAGCACCCAACAGCAGTAGAATACATATTCTTCTTAAGAGCAGCAGAATGTTCTTCACAATAGATCACATATTAGGTCAAACACAAGTCCTAACAAATTTAAGAAGATTGAAAACATACCAAGTATCCTTTTCTATTACAATGGAATGAAACTAGGAATTAATAGTAGAAGGAATACTGGAAAATATTCAAATATGTGGAAATGAAACAACACACTCTTGAAAAATCAATGGATCAAAGAAGAAATTAAAAGTGAAATTAGAAAATATCTTAAGATAAACAAGAATGAAAATACAAGATACCAAAACTTGTGAGATGCAGCAAAATCTGTTCCAAGAGGAAAGTTTTTAATGATAAACACCTACACTGAAAAAGAAGAAAAATCTCAAATAAAACCTAACTTTACACCTCAAGAAAGTAGAAAGAGAAGAACAAACTATGCCCAAAATTAGTAGAAAGAAGAAAATAATAAAAATAAGAGCAGAAATAAATGAACTAGAGAATAGAAAAACAGTATTAAAAATCAATAAAACTGAGTTGTTTTCAAAAAGATCAATAAACTCAACAAAATTTTAGCTAGACTAAAATAAATAAAGAGAAAACTCAAAATCAGAAATGAAAAAGGAGACACTGAAAATTATGCCACAGAAATAAAAAGAATATTGAGACTATTATGAACAATTATATGACAACAAATTTGTGAACTTAAAAGAAATGAATAAATTCCTAGAAACATGCAACTTACCAAGACTGAATCATGAAGAAATTGAAAATCTGAACAGATCTATAAGTAGTAAGGGCATTGAATCAGTAATCAAAAGTCTCCCAACAAAGCAAAGCCCAGGAACAGGTGACTTCACTGATGAATTCTACCAACATTTAAAGAAGAATTAATGTCAATTCTTTGCAACTCTTCCAAAAACTTGAAGAGAAGAAAACACTCCCAAATTCATTTCATGTGGCCAGCATTATCCTGATACCAAAGCCAGATAAGGACACTTAAAACTATAGGCCAATATCTCTGATAAATATAGATGCAAAATCCTCAACAAAATACTATCAAAGAAAACTCAACAGCATGTTAAAAAAGATCACACACTCTTACCAAGTACGCTCTATTCCTAGGATGTTTCAACATAAGAAAATCAATCAATATGATACACCATATTACAAAATGAAGGATAAAAAGATCACATAATCATCTCAATATGCAGAAAAAGAATTGAAAAATCCTACACCTTTTCGTGATAAAAACATTCAGCAAACTAGGAATAGAAGGAAATTACCCAACATAACAAAGGTCACATATGAAAAGCCCACAGCTAATGTCATACTCAATGGTGAAAACATGAAAATTTTTCCTCTAAAGATCAGGAACAAGGCAACGATGCTTACTTTTACCTCATATATTCAATACAGTACTGGATGTTCTAGCCAGAGCAATCAGGAAAGAAACAGATATAAAATCCATTCAAATTGAAAAGGAAGAAATAAAATCTATTCATAGAAGGCATGATCTTCTTTGTGGAAAACGCTGAAGATTCCACAAAAAACTGTTAGAACAAATCAACTGATTCAGTAAGTTTGCAGATTACAATATCAATATAAAATTTGTTCCCTGGACTTCCCTGGTGCACAGTGGTTAAGAATCCGCCTGCCAATGCAGGGGACACGGGAAGATCCCACATGCCACGGTGCAAATAACCCATGCACCACAGCTACTGAGCCTGCGCTCTAGAGCACTTGAGCCACAACTACTGAGCCCGCATGCCACAACTGCTGAAGCCTGCGAGCCTAGACCCCATGATCCGCAGCAAGGGAAGCCACCACAGTGAGAAGGCAGTGCACCAAAACAAAGAGTAGCCCCCGCTCGCCGCAACTAGAGAAAAGTCCACATGTAGCAACGAAGACCCAACGCAGCCAAAAAGAAATAAATAAATTTATTTTTAAAAAATTGTTTCCTACACACTAACAATGAACTATCTGAAAAGGAAATTAAAAAAACAGTCCCATTTATAATAACATTAAAAGGAATATACTTAGCCAAATATACTTAGGTAAAAACTTAGCCAAAGAGGTGAAAGACTTGGATAGTTAAGACTACAAAACGTTGATAAAGGAAATTAAAGAGATCACAGATAAGTGGAAAGACATCCTGTGCTCATGCACTGGAAGTACTAACATTATTAAATGTCCATACTACCCTAAACGATCTACAGATTCAATGAAATCCTTGTCAAAATCCAAATGCAAATTTTTACAGAAATAGAAAAAAAATCTAAAATTGATTTAGAACAACAAAAGACCCCAAATATCCAAAACAATTTCAAGAAAGAATAACAAAGCTGGAGGCATCACACTACCTGATTTCAAACATATTGCAAATAGCATGGCTCTGACTTAAAGACAGACATATAGACCAATGAAACAGAATAAAGGGTCCAAAAATAAACCCACACATATATGGTCAACTGATTTTTGACAAGGCACCAAGAATACACGGTGGGGAAATGATAGTGTCTTTAAAAAACAGTGTTGTGAAAACTGAATATCCACATGCAAAAAAATGAGATTGAACTCTTGTCTTACGTCATGCACAAAGATTAACTCATAATGCACTAAAGACTTAAATGTAAGACCTGAAATTACAAAATCCAAATTGCAAACAGAGGAAAAGTATCATGGCATTGGTATTGACCATGATTTATTGGATACAACACAAAAAGCACAGGAAAAAAAAGGCAAAAATAGACAAGTAAGATTACATCTCACTAAAAACTTCTGCAAAACAAAGGAAACCATTAGAAGATTTAAAAGGCAACTTAATGAAATGGAAAAAAAGATTTGCAAATCACATATCTGATAAGGGGTTAATATCCAAAATATATAAGGAACTCCTACAACTCAATAGCAAAAATCCCCACAAAACTTAATTACAAAATAGGCAAAAGACTTGAATAAATAATTCTTCAAAGATAATATACAAATGGTGAACATGTATGTGTATATGAAAAAATGTTCAACATCACTAATAATTAGGAAAATGCAAATAAAAACCAGTTTGATATCACCTCATACCTGTTAGGATGGCAATTATAAAACAAATAAAAAAATAACAAGACTTGGCAGGGATCTGCAGAAGTTGAAATCTTTATGCACTGGTGGTGAGAATGTAAAATGGTGTGTCCACTATTAGAAACAGTAAGGGGATTCCCCCAAACTGTAAAAATTGAATTTCCATATGATGCAGCAATTTCTCTTCTGGGTTTTTATCCAAAATAATTGAAATCATTATCTCAAAGAGATATCTGCACTTACATGTTCATTGCAGCATTATTCACAATAACTAAGATATAGAAGCAAACTAAATGTAAACCCACAGATGAATGGATACGAAAAATGTGGTATATACAAACAATGGACTATTATTCAGCATCAAAAATGAAGGAAATCCTGTCACATGCTACAACAGGGAAGAAACTTGAGGACATTATGCTAAGTGAAATAGGCCAGTCATAGAAGAATAAAATACTGCGTAATTCCATTTATATGAGGTATCTTAAATAATCAAACTCATAGAAGCAGAAAATAGAGTGGTGGATGCCAGCAACTGGAGGGAAAGGACAATGGGAGTAGCTATTCAAGAAGTATGAGTTTCAGTTCTGCAAGATGCACAAGTTTTAGAGATCTGTCGTACAACACTGTGCATATAGCTAACAATAATGTATTGTACATGGAAAAATCTAAGAAGGTAGATATCATCTTTTTTTTACCACAATTTAAAAAAAAAAGAAAGAATATCCAAGTGTACCTGCTGTGCTTGTAGCAGATAGCAGAGAGTTAAATAAACATTTGATAAGTGTCAGAAAAATAGAAGTCCTAGGATTCTGGAGCACTACTATGACCTCTTTTCCTGATGTCTCTTCTCCATTAGAAGAAACAGTCCCTGGCTTGTTATTGAGCTCTGGTTGAGAATGAATATCTGATCATGGATACCAAGTGACTATGTTACTTATGATGACTATTATTTTGCGATAACAAAAATATAACTGAACATTAACAGCAACATTCTACAATTAAATAGATATAGTAAATATGAGAACAGGCCAAAGCAGTTCCAAAGAAACAAGTAAATTGTGTCTGCAGGTGGCTTAGACTTTTGTGGAACCTACCAATGCTTTTAAAACCTCTCTATAGTATTTCTGCCAACATCACAAACCAGGGATATAGTCTTAATAAAAATCATGGTAATGGGCTTCCCTGGTGGCACAGTGGTTGAGAATCTGCCTGCTAATGCAGGGGACACCGGTTCGAGCCGTGGTATGGGAGGATCCCACATACCGTGGAGCAACTAGGCCCGTGAGCCACAACTGCTGAGCCTGCGCGTCCAGAGCCTGTGCTCCACAACAAGAGAGGCTGCGTTAGTGAGAGGCCCGTGCAGGGGACACCGGTTCGAGCCGTGGTATGGGAGGATCCCACATACCGTGGAGCAACTAGGCCCGTGAGCCACAACTGCTGAGCCTGCGCGTCCAGAGCCTGTGCTCCACAACAAGAGAGGCTGCGTCAGTGAGAGGCCCGTGCACCACGATGAAGAGTGGCCCCCACTTGCCACAACTAGGGAAAGCCCTCGCACAGAAACGAAGACCCAACACAGCAAAAATAAATAAATTAATTAATAAACTCCTACCCCCAACATCTTAAAAAAAATCATGGTAATTATATCAACATTGTGGATGAGCAGGAAACATATTTACAGCTGAGTAAATTCCACAAAATCTAATATCCATGGAATTTGCTGGTTTTACCAGGTTCCCCATTAGGTTATGAAAGCTTTTCAGGGTTTTAGCTGGGGGCTAATACCCTGTATATTTTAGGTTCTGTCTTAAAGAAGGCAGTGTATCCTTTAAATTATGGCCTGATATACGATATATTCTGTATTTCAGTTTGAATACATGGGTTACGATATCAGGGGTTGAAAGAGGGAATGGATCCTCTAACAAGTATGCTTTCCTATTTCCCTTAGACAAGTTTGTTTTTCATTACTACAACTTGGAGACAGGCAGTTTAGAGGTTGCATTTCTCAAGAGAGCAGTGATTCCACCCAGGCATATGGACATAATTTACTTAGATTGGAAGCATGCATACTTCTTAATTATTTTGAGCTCCTCTGCATCAGAATTCACTTAGAGAAGGGCTTACTCTCCTGGCTGTGGTAATTTATCCAAAATACCAAAGATAAACTAGGTTGCTGACACATGATTAGTGTAGGCAAAATTATGCCTAGTATCCATCTCAATACTCTGATGTCCAAAAGTAAAAGTCAGTGGAAAGCTGTGGCAAACCAGTCAGACAAGACATCTTTTCACATTGATTTGGAGTGGAGAAAGATTTGGATCATCCTACCAGGTAAAGAACCCTGACCAGAGGATAAACGGCATGTGGAATGTTTATGAACAAAGTAAGTAAAAATATTAAGTTCAGTCTCTTGGTCATAACTAAGGTCTGAGAAAGTAAGATTTATGTAAAATACCTGGCTGATGGGACTTGGTTTCTGCTTTATTATCCTAGAATGAACAGTTTTATGAATGACTGCTAAGGAAAGTCTGTTCTTAACCTTTTTTTAAAAAAAAAATCCAAATATATGCTGCAGTTATTCTAGCTAATTCAGTTGGTATCACCCAGGAATTTTTGCCAGATGACTTCTGATGATTCTCAGGCAAAGGAAGAAACCTGTAGATGACCAGAGGGCAGAAAGGGAGAAATCAGGTGAGCAGCAGCTATGGAGCTGAAGTAAGTCAAACCAAATCACACTTACCTGTTTGATTTGGATTCTTGATTTAACTCTCATTTCTTTTATATTCTGTGTATCCAGTGACTGGCATAATTCTTTCATCAGAGATATAAGCCAAGATTGGTATTGCCCAAATATCTATATTAATAATTGGGTTTGGGATGGAATAATTTTTCTACCTTGTGAAACATGTCTGAGTCATTTTTGTGAAATTGTCTGCATGTGAAAAGTGGGGTTGGAAGGATAAAAATAATAGTGTGTCAAGGTATTACCTAATGAGCCATGGGATATGTCTTATCTCGTTCTGTACCTTTATTTATTTTAGATATTGGTTTACTATGTCCAGTAATAACACTCAATAGAGCTTGTCTTCAGCTATAGCTTAGTTGGTGTGAAAAGCATATTCAGAATCCTGAAGTAAAGTTTTAAACTTCAATATCCATCTTACCCTAAACAGAAATCAAGAACTCTCCTGAGAACACCATTTAACCTGCTATCTTCTACAGAGATTATATTTGTTTACCCACAACCCAAGCAAATGAATATCTGTCTCTTCACTGCCTATTGATAAAGATAGTTAGACACAATATTCTTACTGTATTTACCTATTATTTTCCTTTGTCTCTCAATATTGTTTTCTTCCAATATTTCTGGCAGTCCATATTTATTCTTTGATAACATTGGAATATGGGTATATGATTTTCTCTTTTACTCCAAAAAACCCCCTGATATCATGGTCATAAAGAACCAATACAGCGTTTGGGTTTCTCAGTTTTATGATTTCTACTTTATGTTGATGACTCCCAATTTATTTCTAATGCTCTCTGCTGAGACTGAAACCTTGTATTAACAGATCATTTCTAGGAATCTCCACCTGAAAACTCTTTAGACTTCTTAAAGTGAATTTGAAATGGAACTCATCATTGCCATCTCTAAAAAGCTTTTTCAACTAACTGTTTCCTGGCTCGGTAAATCTCATTGCTCTCCAAGAGGCCCTGTCTGATTCCATGTCTTCCATCAACACTTAACTTCTTCTTACTGACCAAAGCCTGTCAGTAAGAGTCTGCCCAAGACTCACGAAAGCATCTTTATCACTCAAATGATCGTAGTAAATGTCCCTATTCATAACTCTATCATGCTTGTTAGGAAGACTACAGCAGTCTTCTTAGTGATTTCCAAGGCTCTAGCTTCCTGTTCTTCAATCCAATCTATTCTATGGACACAATGATATTTTTAACATGTCACATGGCAGACTTCATTCTCTGCTTAAATATCAAAGTAAAGTTAAAAAAAAGTAATATCATTCATAAAAGACCCCTATGATTTTGAAAATAGATTTGGGGTAGCAAACTGAAGACATCCAGCAGCATAGCTCTGTTATTGACACTGTAAGCTTTAAGGGAAAATCAGGATTTTATCATAAGGTACAAAAAAGCCCTCCACTTTAATAGACTTACCTTAGGTAATGGTTTGGCAGGTTTACAATGCAATCCTCCTACAAACTCAAAATTAGGTAAGTATGGACGAGGAAATTCAAAATCCCAATATGTCCTGATTAGCCAAATTTCCACTTTCCCCATAGTCTCACATAACGTAGTGGGTCTTCCTGGAGAAAATGAAGAAAGTTGGCTAGAAGTTATTAGCATAAATATTTGCTGGGGAAAAATTGTGCCACTAATTTTCTGATGTGCTATTAAGGAAAAAAATAAATCTAGTTTCTCTAGATTACTTATCACATCTAGATGTTAAAAGGAAAGGGAATTTAAAGTAATAAGGAAGGAGGCAGAAAGGGAGGGAAGGGAGAAAGGAAAGAGGATAGGAAAGAAGAGAGGAAGGTGGGAGGTGGGAAGGGGGGAGAAAGAATGTTTGAGTAGTGAAAGAACAGTAATATGTAAAATAAAAATAAAATCAATAAAATCAAATAAAATTCTTTTACAAAAATAAGTTCTTTCAGGAAATACATTCGATCAAAAATTTTAGCCACAACTCCAAGTACTGATGGATTTAATACTCACTGTTTTTCTCCAATTAAAGGACAGATGACAGATTAGCCCCAACATATTAACACCAGATCAACTCTCAGTGGTTTTCTAATTTGCAGTCAGGACTGTATTTCTACCTTTCAGCTTGTTACAATTCCTGGTTAGCTTGTATTGTTGAAGAATCCCACCAATATCAGTTTACCTTATCTTGCTGAGTCAAATCTCATCACTAATGGCAAATAATGATTTGCCATTATTTTCTCAGTGGGAAATCCCTGAGTAATTTATACCTAATATAACCCCCTTTGGAATGTAGAGTACACATACATGCATTATTAATATCACACACTTATTTTAGTGTTACCTTTAAATGACGTTTTTTGAAAGGAATAGATTCTAAGTATTCATTTTAGGAGATTTGTGGAGAAGGACGAGTATTTGCAAATTACCAAGTCAATCGTTCGTATACACAGAAAACGTGTTTTGCATCTAAGTAAAGAAAAATTCAGATGAGAATGTTCCTTTCTTAAGGATTCTATTCAGAATTGGTGATCATGTATACTGCAGGTTGGATAGCCTCTTTTTAGAATCATTACTACTTTGTAGTGCTTGGATATATGTCTGAAGTTATATAGGCAATGACTTAATTTGATAATAAAGAAGCAATTTCCAAGGACACTTAGCTTGAAATTGCCAGAGACTAGATGAGAACACTGTCTCACAGTTTCCCACCAATATGTTATCATTCTTTAGATGTCTTGTTTCATGCGTGTGACATCCTGCCTTGATTACTAAGTACTTAGGTGAAATTATTGTGTAAACCTGTAGACCACAATTTAAGAAAGCCCTAGCTTAAAGTATTCACTAAGCTTCTATATTTGAAACAGTTATGCGCAGTACGAAATACAAAGGCAATCAAATGTGAGAACAAAACTGAGCAAAACTATGCAAAAGTTGTTAAATACTTTCATAAGACATTCTAAATGTTATGCTGAGGACTTGTAAAACAAAAATATGGAATTAAACTTTACCACCAATCTTTTTCCTATAGTTATATTATTACACAAAATGAGTTATGAACACAGTGGAAAATTATATAAATAATTGATAAATGGCCATTAAATTTGAATTACCATGTAAATATTGTTATTGTTTGAATCTATTACTTTAATCCTACATGGTGAGTTTACTGAGATGCCTTTCAATTTCAAAGAATTCTTAGAGGTAGCTGGAATGTATGGCAAAAGGCTTAATGTAGATGAGTTGGATAGAGGGAATTCAGCAGAGGACAGTTACCAATCTCTCGGTGGTAAGTCATGCAAGCCACAGATACCAACCTAGAAATAACTTTTCTAGGCTCTTTATCTTGTTCATTTCTTTCAAAGGCATGTGAGAAAACTAATATGCATAATTTCTGTATCACTTTTAAAAAATTAATACTTTACTTTTTTAGAGCAATTTTTGGATCACAGCAAAACTGAGGGGAAAGTGGAGATATCTCCCATGTACCCTTGTCTTCACACATGCATAGACTCCCTCAGTATCAACATCCCCCAACAGAATGGTATATTTGTTGCAACTGATGAACCCACACTGAAACATTATAATCATCCAAAGTCTGTTGTTTACATTATAATTAACTCCTAGTATTATAAATTCCGTGGTTTTGGACAAATAATAAAGACATGATCAATCATTATGGTATCATACAGAGTATTTTCACTACCCCCAAATTCTTTCGTGCTCTGCCTATAAATCCCCCATCCCTGCCTAACCCCTTAGCAACCATTGATTTTTTTTTTTTAATGGTCTCTACAGTTTTGCCTTTCCCAGAATGTCAGAGTTTGAATCGTACAGTAGGTAAACTTTTCAGATTGGATTTTTTTTTTTTTTCGGTACGCTGGCCTCTCACTGTTGTCGCCTCTCCCATTGCAGAGCACAAGCTCTGGACACGCAGGCTCCGCGGCCATGGCTCACGGGCCCAGCCACTCCATGGCATGTGGGATCTTCCCGGACCGGGGCAGGCGGACTCTCAACCACTGCGCCACCAGGAAAGCCCTCAGATTGGATTTTTTCCTTAATAATAGGGACTTAAGGTTCTTCCATTGTTCCACATCTCTTTGTGGCTCAATGACTCATTTTTTAGAGCTGAATAATATTCCTTTGTTTGGATCTGCAACTTGGTTGCTTCCAAGTTTATCCATTCATCTACTGAAGGGCAACGTGATTGCTTCCAAGTTTTGTCAGTTACGAATAAAACTTCTATAAATATCCACGTGCACATTTTCGTGTAAACATGTTTTTAACTCCTTTAGTTAAATACCAAGGAGTGTGGTAGTATGGTAAGAGTATGTTTACTTTTATAAGAAACTACCAAAGTGTTTCCCAAGTGGCTGTACCATTTTACATTCCCACTAGCAATAAGGAGAGTTCCTATTCCACAACTTTCCAGCTTTTGGTGTTGTCAGTGTTTTGCATTTTGGCCATTTTAATAGATGTGTAGTGGTATCTCATTATTATTTTAATTTGCATTTCCCTCAAAACAAATGACATGGAGCATCTTTTTATATGCTTATTTGCCAACTATATATCTCCTTTGTGAAGTATCTGTTATTGTCTTTGGTCTACTTTTTAATCAGGTTTCATGATTTCTTCTTGTGGAGTTTTAAGTGTTTTTAAAAAACATTTTGGGGCTTTCCTGGAGGTGCAGTGGTTGAGAGTTTGCCTGACGATGCAGGGGACACAGGTTCGTGCCCCGGTCTGGGAAGATCCCACATGTCACGGAGCAGCTGGGCCCCTAAGCCATGGCCGCTGAGCCTGCGGGTCCGGAGCCTGTGCTCCGCAACGGGAGAGGTCACAACAGTTAGAGGCATGTGTACCACAAAAAACAAAACAAAACAAAACAAAAAAAACACACATTTTAGATAACAGTTCTTTATCAGACCTGTCTTTTGCAAATATTGTCTCCCAGTCTGTGCCTTGTCTCTTCATTCTCTTGACATTGTCTTTCACAGAGCAGAATTTTCTAACATTTTGTTGAGGACTTCTGCCTCTATGTTTATGAGAAATATTGATCTGCGGCTTTCTTCCCTTATAATGTCTTTGTCTGGTTTTGACATTTAGGTAATGCTATCCTCATAAAATGACTTAGAACTTATTCCCTCAGCTTTTATCCTCTAAAAATGACTATAAAGAATTAGTATAATTTCATCTTTGAATTCATTTTTGTTACAATTTTTTATCTCTCCTTTTTTGTTTTTTCTTAGGATTTGCATCTCACTGCTTACACAGTTCATCTGTTTTTACATGCTGTCCACTTTATCCATTTAGAGCCTTTATCATATTAATCAGAGTTGTTTTAGGTCCTTGTTTTGAAAATTACAACATTCTTGCCATCTCTGGTTCTGATGATTGTTCTGACTACTCAAAATGTGTTTTTGCCTTTTGGTATGCCTTGTAATTTTTTATTCATAGCCAGTCATGATGTACTGGGTAAAAGAAAGTATTGTAAATAGGACGTTTAAATGTGGTCTTGAATTGTGGGGAGAGAAGCAGTCTACAGCCCTAAGATTGGTCTCAGTATTTTACTGAGTCTATGCCTCTGGACTCGTCACAACTCTTTCTCAATTTTTTCTCCCACTTTATTTGGGGCAGGATGGTCTAGAGTTGGGTATATCCCTTTTCTGTGTGGTAGTCTAGAGGGACCTGGAGTTGGGTATTTTTCTTCTGCAGGTCAGTTAGGCTCTGATAATACCCCAATGCATTGTGCACTGGTTAACTAGTTTACCCTGAGGACAGACCTTTTTAGGAAGAACAGAGTGCTCTAGCTTCTTTCAAAATGATTCCTTTTCCCCTCCCCTAACTGGAAGTAAGGGATTTTTCTTTGATATTTACTATGGAAAATTGGTTGAACTCCTGGAAGTAAATCTCACAATATTGTGGGGACTCCCCTATGACTGAGTCCCACTGGATTTTTTAACCCTCAGATTTGTCCACACTGAACCTCCAGCAATTCACCAATTATAGTTCAGTTGTTCCTACCCAGGGACTGGTTCCTGTGGTGATTTCCAATCCTGAGTCTCCGCTCTTGAGTGTTCAGATAAGCTGAAACTCTCTGTATATTCCAAAAGAATATACAGATACATTATTAGAATAGAGTTTGATAATTTCAGTGGATACAAAATATTTTGAAATGGCAACTGCAATTTGTGTGTATGGATAAAAGAAAATATAAGTAAAATATATACTTCAACTTCTAATTGTTGAATAATTGTATAAGAGTTGTGTAAAGTATGTCTGATTAGAATTATAAAGTCTTATTAAAACCCATTGTAGAAAAATAAATAGAGCTATCATGTTCATTGATAGGAAAATCAAAATTCATAAAGATGTCCATTCTCTCCAAATCAATCTACAGATTCCTTGTAATTCTTATTAAAATCTCAAAATCCCAAGGTTCATGAAACTTGATAATTTTTGTAGAATTTTACATTTAATTTTTAAAATCTATAATAGAAAAGCAAAGAGCTAAGGATAACCAAGGTGCTCTAGAAGAGATACAAGGGGAGAGGGTATTAACCTTCCAGGTATTTTGAGCAGGATGACCAAATAAGATGTCTCTCATGTATACCCCTACCCCTCAACAACAATGATTTGGCATTTATCCACAGACAAATGTGCCTTTGTGAGAGATTCAGGATACAGATAGGAGATTGTGAAATCCAGGTGCAGTACAAGACAGAAAAAGACCTTTTGAGAAGGCAAGTTTGCAAACAGGTGACTGACTCATAGAGTGTGATCCTGGTTGTAGACATGGAAAAAAGCTCTGTACCCCTGAGAACTCAGCTACAGCCTGTTTCTATTTGGTTCTGTCACCAACACCATATGCCAAGGAACCCAAGAAGAGTCATGCCCACCTGCATGTCGAGTAATAAACACACAAACCTCAGTCTCAACTATGGGCCCTGAAGTGGCCCATGAACTGGCTCAAGCACCTATGGGATCCCTGGAGGCAAGTTTGTTAAACTTGGTCAGACTGTAGATTCTGAAAGGGCCCTATAACTGGGCTGCAGCCCCTCCCAGCCACAGTCCTCAAGTAGCCTTGCTGGCACAGCAACCAGGCAAGAGGCACTCCTGTCTGCACCCCAGAAGAACCTGAAAGGCTCCTATACTTAACTCCAGCCTGCTCACAACCACAGTCTGCCTGCCATCCTGAGGGTTTGGGGTCCCAGAGGAAGACACTTTGACCTACAACCTGGAGATTCTGAAAGGGCCCTAACTTGGCTCTAGCCTCTTCTAGCCACAGTCTGTGAAAAATCCTGCTAACTTGCAGACCCAGCAAAATACATTCAAGGCTGTGTCCCCAGAGATCCCGAAGAGTTCCCTACTTAGCTGAAACTCCATCACAGCTACAGTCCATTAGCAGATCTGCCACACAGGGACCCAGTAGGAGACACTCCTGTCTATGCTCTCAGAGATACTGAAAGGGCCATACACTTATTTCCAGCCCCTCCCAGCCACAGTCCATAAGTCAAATTTTTGATGGGTGGGTAAAGAGGATGTGGTATACACACACACACATATACATAATGGATTATTTTTCAGCCATTAAAAAGAAGAAAATCTTGACATTTGTGACAAAATGAATGAAACATTCTAAGTGAAATAAGTCAGACAGACAGAGAAAAACAAATACTATATGATCTCACTGAAATGTGGACTCTTAAAAAAAAAAAAGCCAAATTCAAAGAAATGGGGAGTGGATTGGTGATTGTCAGGGATGGGCGGGGGAGGCTTAGGGAGATGTTGGTCAAAGGGTATGAACTTTCACTTATAAAATGAATAAGTTCTGGGGATCTATTATTCAGTATGATGACTATGGTTAACAATACTGTACTGTATACTTGAAAGCTGCTAAGAGAGTAGTCATTAAATGTGCTCACCACAAAAATAGTAAATAGGTGGGGTGATGGATGTGCTAACTAACATTACTGTAGTAAACATTTCGCTATACTTCTGTGTGTATCAAGTCATCATGTTGTGCGCTTTAAACTTACACAATGTTATATGTCAATTATGTCTTAATAAAGCTAGAAAAAAGAAAAAGTACAAGAAAGAAAGATAATGAATAGAAGAAAAACCACTTAAGTAGTGAAATTTCTGAATGATAAAGTAAACATTGTATTTAACTAGGGAAAAGAAGAAGCCTTGAATAAATAGTAATGGTACAACTCCTTATCCCTGGGCAAGGGTAAGAAGAAAGAAAGGAGAGGAGAGAAGAAGAGAGGGAAGGAGGCAGGAAAGAAGGAAGAAGGAGGAACAGCAAAGGAAGGAAGGTGAAAAGAAAAGAAATTGAGCCCAACCTATAAAATACACAAAAATAAATTAGTAAGTAGATTAAAATCTTCAAAAGCAAAGCAAGACCATAGCTTCGTTGGAGATAATGTAAAAGGCAAACTTTATGCTTTCAGAGTAAGAAAGGATTTCCTTAAGTGCATAAAGAAAATGGTTAATTAATTTGACTCCATTAAGTTTAAAACCTGAAGGTCTCATATGATATTTATGAGAATGAGAAGCACATCATAAACTGCCAAGATGATGTTTGCAATACATGAAACTAGCAAAGGCTTATATAGAGTATACAAGGAATTTATTGAATCCATAATGAAAGCACAAGCAAACCCATTAGAAAAAATGGGCAAAAGACATGAGAAAGATATTCACTGAAAAAGAAATAAAAACGGCCCATAAAATATGAAAAGTTACTTAATCTTAGTAATAGAAATCTAAATAAAACCTAAGATGCAATTTCAGACCTACCATATTGACCAAACTTAAAAAAAAAATCATTATTTTGAGGAATTATAAAATTAGAACATGGCAACAGTTGCTGATGACTGTTAATAAAAGTCATTCAGTCATATGCTAAGTAAGGATGTGGTACTGTGAGGACTAAAATGTTGTGTTGGTTAGGGTAAATTTTTGTATAGTCTTGGTTGGAGTATAATTTTTTGAGAAAAGTCTGAAATTACCTAGTAGGGGAAAAAATATATATATATACAATTTACATCCTATTGATACTATTGCTCTGTTATTACAACAGAGGATGTATACAAAAATATTCATGATAGCAGCATTATATTAAAAAAAAATTGTAATTAGATGGTTGTCCATCCACAGAATGTCATGATGTAGTCACACAACAGAACACTATCTGTAGAGCTTAAAAAAAAAACAAAACATGATTGCATCTTTAAGAGTATTGAGCATAAGTAACACATCTATGCTTGTATTTGTATAATATTTAAATAAACAATAGAGTGTTGAGGAAATCACATATAATGGTAGACATCAAATTTCCAAGAAAATGTTCACTAAAGTCAGACTTGTGGTTTTTACTGGCAGAAGCATGTTTCTAAGAAACTGACGACTATCTATTTCTAACTTGCTTGTAAGGCACACAGAAGTTTATTTTATTATTTACATCAACTGTATACTTACATAATTTCACTTTTTATTGGTATGATATTTTCTAAAATCTGAAACTTCATGTGTAATCTTTTAAACTATATAAAAATATTTTTATGTTGATGCAAATTAGTTTAAAATTCCTAAGTCAATTGATGAGCTTAAAAAGATGTTTGTGGGCTTCCCTGGTGGTGCAGTGGTTGAGAGTCCGCCTGCCGATGCAGGGGACACGGGTTCGTGCCCCGGTCCGGGAAGATCCCACATGCTGCGGAGCGGCTGGGCCCGTGAGCCATGGCCGCTGAGCCTGCTCTAAAAAAAAAAAAAAAAAAAAAAAGATGTTTGTAACGCATATCATGAAAAAAAGGCTTTAGATTCCCTAAAATTCCAGACCAGTTAGAGATCAATAGAATAAACAGCCCATAAGAAAATGGAATAATTGCTGGCCACCTAAGAAAAGGTCTGAAGATAAAGGTTAAATGTTTCAAAAATTTTAGAGGACATTGTGGCAGAGATAAAAGTATCAAAGTTTAGGGCAATATTTTTTTTTTTTTTTTTGTAACACCAGAGCTGGAACAATCGAAGTATAGCTTTCACACTAGACCAGTTCAATGATTTGTTATACCCATTCATATGAATATTACTAAATCAATATAAAGGATAATGTATATTTTAAAATGTTGTGTGGAAAGATGTCAAATCTATATTAAGTGAAAAAATAGGTAAACATGAATATTTGCTCATCATTCCTACTGGTAAAAGAAAGAAAATAATGTATATTTATGTTTAATAATACATAGACAATATCTTGATGTAAAAACAAGAAAAGTTAATAGTGCTTATGTAGGAGAAACATGAAGCTAATTATCATTCATTATATATACTTTTGTTCCATTCAAATTTTTTAGCAATTTGTATTAGTTATTTTTATCATGACATCAGGAATGAAATTATACTCATAGTGCATTCAGAATTACTTAATAAAGAACATGAGAGTACAGCAATGAAAATCAATGACAGTACTTACAGTAAAAGAAAAACCTATTAAAGATGTTAGAGTTAAAAATTTGCCATTGATCCTAAGGACTATATTTGTTTCATAATATGTATACATACAGAATCCTATACCTTTCTTCTATTATATATAATATGACAAATGTCCTAGAAAGTTAGTTATTGATTAGAACTAGGGCAGCATCTCTAATAATCAGAGTATATTTCTAATTCTGTGTTTTGTGTTTATTTCTGAGTGAAGAATTGAGGCCAAGTCCCTAGTCTTATTTATCTTAAATCCACACACTGCCTATACCCAGGAAGTTCTTATCAGTTGTTAAATTATTTATTGTGAAATCAATTCAGTGTAAATTCAAAATCGTGTGTAAATCTAAGGATTTTTAAAGTGGGTTCTTTTGACTATTAGTTCTGTGAAACAATGTGTCTATTAAAAATCAGTGTTATGGACTGAACTATGTTCCTCTAACATTAATATATTGAAGTCTGACTGTATTTGAAGATAGGTCCTTTAAAGAGGTAATTAAAATTAAATGAGGTTATAAGAGTGGGGTCCTAATCCAACATGACAGATCACCTTACAGGAAGAGGAAGAGACACTATGAATTTACATATACAGAGGAAAGACCATGAGAGGACATAGCAAGAAGGTGACCATCTACAAGCCAGAGAGAGAGGCCTCAAGGAAAACCAGCCTTGACAACAGCTTGGTCTTGGACTTCTAGCTTCCAGAACTGTGAGAAAATAAACTTCTGTTTTTTTATGCTATCTAGTCTTTTAGATTTAGTTATAGCATCCCTAGCAAATTACTACATTAAGGAAGTTAAATTAATTAATATTTCTAATACCAGTATAATCTTTTATTTGTTAGTTCATGTTTCTTCATGACTCTCAAAAATATTTGGAGTGATAACAAATTAACAACAAAGACATGGAAATAACTTAAATGTCCATCGACAGATGAATGGATAAAGAAGATGTAGTACATATATACAATGGAATATTACTCAGCCATAAAAAGGAATGAAATAATGCCATTTGCAGCAACATGGCTGGAACTAGAGATTATCATCCTAAGTAAGTCAGAAAGAGAAAGACACATACCATATGATATCACTTATATGTGGAATCTAAAATATGACACATATGAACCTGTCTATGAAACAGAAACAGATTCACAGATATAGAGAACAGACTTGTGGTTGCCAAGGGGGAGGGAGGTGGGGAAGGGATAGAGTGGGAATTCTGGTTTAACAGATGCACTGTTATATATAGAATGGATAAACAACAAGGTCCTACTGTATAGCACAAGAACTATATTCAATATCCTGAAATAAACCATAATGGAAAAAGAATATGAAAAAGAATGTATACATATATATAACTGAATCACTTTGCTATACAGCAGAAATTAACACAATACTGTAAATCAACTATACTTCAGTAAAAAAAAAATATTTGAAGTGAAAGCCAGCCTCAGCTGATGGGATCAGATAAGAGCTAGATATGTGAAAATTGTAAAGCAAAACCATTCTTTGTTAGAAAAGGCAAGTGATAAAAATAGAACGTATGTAACTAGTGAAGTGAAAAATATGCTGTTTTTAACACCTCAACCTGTAAACTCTTTTTAAGTTTCTATTTAATTTTCTAGGTTTCTGTATTATGCTCCCCCAAGAAACATAAAACATACTAGGAAACTTTTCAGTATGACCAGCTATGATGAAGCAGTTCACATAGGACTTACTGAAGTTTCATCCCAAATTTACGAGAGAGATAGGAATAGAAGGTACTCTGGTCCAACAGGAGAATGGTATAAATTTTAAATCTAATAATCTATGATTTTCAAAATTTGTAGAGCAAAATTCAAAGAAAGTTAAATAACAAATTTAATCCCATTGTTAATATAGCTTAAGTTTCAGTTTATTACTGGAACCAGGCAAGATTATCTTCCTCTTTCAACAAACATTACACTCTCTTTACCAATAAGAAGTCAAATGTCCTTCTTTATGAAAACTCAGTGTACTAGACTTATTTGTGATATCCTGCATCTGACAAAAATACATCTTCCATTGGACTGACATTTAATAGCATGTTTTATATTTCATTTTGTTTTGGTAACAATCTTTTAAGTATTGAAGTATCCTACAAAATAGATGACTGTAAAGAAAGAGTAACTATAGCAAGATATTTCTCGCTTCCCCTTCCCAATTATTTATTGAATGACAGTTCATTGCTATCAGTTGTGGAATTTTATGTGGAGGTGAAAGTTTTAAAAATGTATTCCTTTCATCTTCCTAGACTTTTCTTAAACCTCCTTAGCTTCTCCTGATAACTACTTTAGAATGAAAAGCAGAGTCTCTTACCTAATACATTACTGTAAAACTGGTCCCAAAGCTGAGTGTCAGTCATATTGTTGGAGCCAGAAGTCAAAGAAAATGGAAAGCATTAATTTTTTTACCCTTTCTGGAAATGTCATTTTGTCTGTTAGTCCTACCATGGCAACAGGCACATAGGAAGGCGGAGCTGGAAGTTTCCCACAGTATTCCTCCATTGTGCTACCCAAGGAGAGCCTTAGCGTGTACACAAAAGGGACTCCCAGAAACTCAGCAATCAGCTCTCCACAGGGCATCACAGGGTCTATAATCATAACATTATAGTTGGTTTCCTGGAGTTTCTTCATGACTGACTGGTTGTAGACAACACTCTCACACAGAAGTGTTAAGTGTCTACTTATTTGAAGAAAAAATTCTTGCAGTTGTTTTGCTGATTGTTAGGGTGACAATGATGGCATGACATTAACAGACATGTCTGAAAAGTCATTTAGTATATTTTCAGCAGTCTCTCTGTCCTGTGGCACAGGGACCACCTCAAAGTTTAGTGTGGAAGGCTTGTTGTGATCAATGATGAGATTTTGTGGAGACACCAACACAGTTACTTCGTAGCCCCTTTTTGTGAGTTTCTCCAAAATAACCTTTAGATTGAGCCAATGACTCATGTCACAGGGCCACACCAGGACCTTCTCACAGAATCCACAGCCAGTGTAGCTGAGCTGCAGCAGTAGAATTGCTGAAACCTATTTCTCAGACACCATGACAGCAGCTGCCTAACTCACTGCTCTACAGAGGTTGAATATTTGCTGGGCACAGAAATGAAGTGGCAATTTAGACATAGATCAAGTTAAAAATTAATTTCTAGAGTTAGGAAATGGCACTTACATGCAGAGAACTTTGCCAGTGTTTTTAACTGTGCACAGTACTATATGAAATTTGTTCAGGAGGAGATATGAAATATTTATATATTTTGGAGGAAATGATTGCCACATTCTAGGAGTTTGTTTTAAATATGTTAAAATAGAAAAGATATTTTTAAATGACAATTTTAAAATGTGATAGAATAAGCCATTTAAGTAAGTCTAGTAAATAATATGGTGTATCTTTTGGAACATGATGATTAATAATTTGGGGAAACATAAAATTTAGGTCTTGTCATAAGGTTGGTCACATGCTAGTATATGGATAAAACACATACATCACATAATATAGAAGGAATATACTATATGCTATTCAAAGGTACAGAGTTTCAGGGCTTCAGAAAATGCTGTCACTGTAATGTGAAGAAAATCAGACAAAGCTTCATGATGGAGGGGACATTTCAGCTGAGCCCAGAAGCAAAGATTACAGGAGAAGCGTTCTGAAGGTGAATAGAAGAGCAGGAGAAAAAGATGAATATGTAAGTCATGGTCATTTAAGTATACAGTTATTAGTTCAGTATGTATGGAGCAGAAGCTATCACAAAAGAACTGTGCGGAAAAGGAAAATATTAGTTCAAGTAAGACACTTTGGAGAGCCTTGAATGCTATACTCTGGGTTCAGTTTTGTTTTTGTTTTTTTTTGCGGTACGCGGGCCTCTCACCGTTGTGGTCTCTCCCCTTGCGGAGCACAGGCTCCGGACGCGCAGGCTCAGCGGCAATGACTCACGGGCCCAGCCGCTCCGCGGCATGTAGGATTCTCCCGGACCAGGGCACAAGCCCGTGTCCACTGCCTTGGCAGGCAGACTCTCAACCACTGCGCCACCAGGGAAGCCCCTGGGTTCAGTTTTAATCTCCATAAAAATATGTCTACTCAAATTTTCGAATCAGGTTCAGAAAATGATCATATATATCCTTTAATAAAACTATTCTGGCCTCTAAATAGGATTTGAGCTGTAGAGAAAAAAGAATATGTAAGTGGTTAAAAATTAAATATTAGGAAAGCAAGATTTGATGAGAGTATCAGGGAGAATATAATATTGATTTGTGAATGGAGAGCATAGAATGAAAGTCTTAATGACTGATGGGAAGTGAAAGGTGACCAGTAGTTAACAAGGAAGTGCTTGGTTTATACTTTGAGCAACCAGAGTGTGATAATGACACTAGCAAAATCATGAAACACTAAAGGAAGAGTGGCTATCAGAAGAATTTTTGACCTGCAGTGTGTAAGTTAAAGACTGGACATGTCTGTGAATCCAAGAGAGGGGTAAAATTTAGAAGTACAAATTTTGGGTCCAATCATCCATCCATATTTCAATCCAATTCCAATTCTTCTCCAAATTCTTGATATTTCATACCTTCAACAAGCAATTTTTAGCACTTATTATATACCAGATTCTATATTATTTGCAGGGAATAAAGAGACAAGTAAGATACAGTTCTAATTCAAAATGATCTCACACATTATTGGAGAAAATAAGTTAACCAGTTAACTAATACTTATTCTGCAAGTATAAGAGAAATGGATCATATAAGGTAGAGATGAATTGAGGAAGGGCAAGGCCCATGAAGGAGGTTGCTTAGTGGAGGAAGGGAATAATGGAATTATGAGTTAGCTAAGTCTTTAAGAGTCTGTTTAGCAGGTTGAAAAGTATCACTTAGAAGTAAAAGATAATATTAATGTATCTGTGTTCTAAGACGTGTGGCATAGTTATATCAAGGGTTATATTCAGTTACAAAATTATACTGATTTCAATAATTTGAAAGAGATATATTGAAATTTCAGATCCCTTGAGAGCTTATCTGTTTTGCTAAAATGAAAACACAGAGTAGGTTTGCTTAGAAGATGCCAAGATAAATCCAGGACCAAGGATTGAGGGTTGTGCTGTGTTGCATAGTTAGGCTAAGTTCTGGTAGTAATTGGTAAAAAGCAGAATCCAAAAGAGAGTCAGAAAACAAGAAGATAGGACAGAACCATAAATCCACAAAAAGAAAAATTGAGATAACGTTATAATCTTAAAGGAGGAAGGTCCTTTTATACAGGATAAGTAACCCAAAAGTGATTTGAAAAAAAAGACTGATAAATTTATTTACTCACTATGACAAAATTCATATGCTGTAAACAGCTTAAACATAGTCAAAGAGAGAGCAGAGATATATAATACAGTTCAGAAATTGACCACAACATACTTGTGTAATTTGGTAGAGAAATATTTCTAAGTTCTTTTATTATATGAGAAAACTAAAGTAGAACTCAGATTTTGAAGAAGGATTTATTTACATAAATTTAAAAGTATAGGCATTTTTTCACTTACGTCAAACTGAAACATTTTAAATTCTAGATAAAATATAAAATTGCCCCATTAAAATTCATTTTTGATTTGGCAAAAAAGTAAAAAGACAGCAGAATCCCTAAACAAAGTCAACGCAGGAATTCTGATGTTCAAGCTTGTCATTTCTTTGAAGAATACACAGTATAGGGCAGGAGTAGGGAGAAGGAAAGTCTGAAGGTTTGCCTAAGACCCCACACCCTGCGTATGTTCATGTAATGTTAGATTCTCGAGATATGGCCTCACTTTTATGAATAATTCCTTTACACAGAAGTTTACAGCAAGGAAAATTGCTATTTTTGACTTGGCATTGTATGGATGAAAAAAATCTTCCCTTAGAATTAACACAGTCAACTTTTGTATGGATTTCCAGCTCAAACTAGAAAAGGCTCTTTGAAGAAACTGACCCCAGCTTCAAAGGTTCCCACAGATAAAATTTCAAGGGAAATAAACAGCTCCTTTTCACAAGGAAACAAGGCTTCAGGACTGAGAACCAGAAAAAGCAACAGAGACCAGAAATATTAGCACAATGATTTGAAATATTATTATTGTTTGAAATGAAAAATAAAATTATATTGTACAATATTTTTAAGGCTATGAAAGTGAAGTCCGAAAATATGGGCAAGAAACAAGAGATTAAAAAGAATAATTGTGAAAATTTGCTAAAGAAATAAAGTGAATTTCTGGAAATTAAGAATTCAACAAATAAAATTTAAAAGTCAATTTTGACTGAAGAGCAGATTAAATGCAACTGTACAAATGAACAGTGACCCAAAAAAGAAATCAGAAGATGTTATGTAGAATTAAGTTCTGAATTAAAAAAAATGAAATAGGAAATATGATAGAATGGTGAAGAGGCATGGAGAATAGACTTAAGACTTGAATCTAATTAGTGGTTTTGCCTACTTTGTGCCTCCTCTCTCAAGTCTTTTTTCACTCTTTAAAGCTTGTGCATTTTTCATGCAACCAGTCTGCACAGCTAAGCCTTACATTTATGTTCCTTTAACCAAATCTTCCAATTACTTTAAATTTTTAAATAATCATTTTAGACATAAAAAGTTTCAAATTAAGTATAGAGATTTCTGTATACCCTGCAGTTGTTATTACTATGTGTTTGCCTAATAGTGATTTTCTATTTCCATTACTCCTTCTGTAACTATTAATTGGAAATTTACTGTAAAGGATTGTAAAAATATGTGCAAACATATGAATAGCATGATTTGCATAGTCTCACAGTATCTCCCTTCCAGATACTTATTAATTACAAAGGGTGAAATAGGGAGAATCCTGGCAGACACCATCTTAACTAAGTGATCAAAATATGGTCACTAGTAATAACCTATCTCTATGATGTACCTTTTTATAAAAGTACATAAAGTACATAAAGCATACAGTGCTTTGTTTTATCACATGTATATACCTGTTGTAACCAACACGTCAATCTCTAAGATCCCTTTCTAACATGGCAGCTCTCCAGAACTTTTTAGACACTTATCAGACTGTATAACTCCTACCATTTAGTTCAGTTTTATTATTTACTTCCATTTTTCTTTTTTTATTGAACTATAATTGATTTACAATATTATAATATATTTGTTTCAGGTGTATGACATAGTGATTTAATATTTTTATAGATGATACCCCATTTAAAGTTGTAAAACACTGGCTATATTCTCTCTGCTGTACAATATATCCTTATTGCTTATTTATTTTACATATAGTAGTTTGTATCTCTTAATCCCACTTCCCCCTCCCCACTATTAACCAATGGTTTGTTCTCTATATCTGTGAGTCTGTTTCTGTTTTGTTATGTACACTCATTTGTTTTATTTTTTAGATTTCAAATATAAGTGATAACTTAGAGCATTTGTCTTTCTCTGTCCAACTTATTTTACTAAGCATAATATCCTCTAGGTCCATTCACATTGTTGTAAATGGCAGATTTCACTCTTTTTTATGGCTGAGTAATATTCCATTGTGTGTATTATGTATATATATATATATATATATATATATATATATATATGCACACACACACATCACATCTTCTTTATCCATTCTTCTGTTGGTGAACACTTAGATTACTTCCATAACTTGACTATTGTAAATAATGCTGCTATGAACATTGGGGTGCATATATATTTTTGAATTAGTGTTTTTGTTTTCTTTGGACTTCCATTTTTCTTTTTTGAGCTTTTTAATACACCCTATAATCATTTTAACTGTAAAAGTAATATCATTACATTGTCACTCATGTTCAATTTGTGATCCATCAAGCATCTCTGTTCTAGTTTTCTATTCAGTGATTTGGCAGCTAATGCCCTTCCTAGATGTACCAGGTGTACATCTAAATGTGAGTGGACTAGAATACCTAGAGAAGGTGTAACCAAGGGAACAGCAGAGGTGATGCTTGTAATCCCAGCAACTCAGCCCCAGAGAACATGGTTACAGCAGGGAAGGCAGTGCACACGACTCAGGCCTCCTGGCTGCAATGGTGCTCGCAGCCACAGGTAACCAGGCAGCAGTGGGAGAAATGTCTATGACTCTGTCCTTCTAACCATGGAGCCACCCACAACTCCAAGCCCTTGCCACTGCCTCCAGTGGTAGTGCCTGTGAACCCCATAACCCTGAACACAGCAGAGGAACCCCTGACCCCCACTTCCCTCCATCTTCCCCCACCCACTATGGAGAACAATCCTGTGCGTGACTCAGGAGATGGCAGACAGAGCAGAAGCACCCACTATCCTGGAGCCTCAGGAAGCAATGCCAGTGACATCAGCAACAGCAAGGCACTAAGGACTCCAAAATAGTGACAATGCCAGCACTAGGCAACACCCATGACAGAGTTAGCAGAGGGCGGAAAGTGCCTACTCTCAAATATAACCAGTCAGCGCAGGTAAGAGAAATGAAAAACCTTTGCTATAGTGCCACGTACTGGAAAACAATAGAAAGACATTCACTACTTCAAATGTGCCAGCAGATGAACAACTCATCAAGCTCCATGAAGATCCACAGTAACATTGTACCACAAAAAAAAAATGACAGTTGTCCAGAAACCAATCTTAAAAATCACTGAATATCACAATCTGATAAAGAATTCAAAATAGCTATCATGAAGAAACCCCAACAAGCTACAAGAGAGCTCCGAAAGTCAATTCAATGAGCTCAGGAATAAAATTAATGAATTAATTAACAGAAAGAGTAATTTACCAAGGAGATTTAAACTCTTAAAAGAATCAAACAGAAATTCTGGAGCTGAAGAACTCAATACACTGGAGGTACCACACTCCCTGATTTCAAACTATACAAAGCTATAATAATCAAGACAGCATGGAATTGACTGAAAAACAGATACATAAATCAACGGAACAGAATTGAGAGGTCAGAAATAAACCCACACATATACGGAGAATTAATTTAAGACAAAGGATCAAAGAACATACAATCTAGAAAGGATGCTCTCTTCAATAAATGGGTACAGGAAAAACATTTTACACAGAAATTTACATTGCAATATTGAATTACACTTTGTTTTATTGAATTATCCATAATGTTTTATTATTCTTACTGTTTAAGCTAAACGTTATACCTGAAGGACCAGGAGATTGGTAATTCTTTGCATAGGGAGTCAAAGTTGAGCTAATTCTTTTTTTTTTTTTTCATAAGATGACATTTATGTTGTCAGTAAAATATAACACTAAAGATACTAAGTACAAAATAGGTTAAATATGTCACCTCCCCACCCAATTAAGAGCTGACCCACCAGATCCAAGTGGACGATAGCTCTGAGGAAGCAGAAGGGCCATTCATTCTGCAGGCACCAAACTAGACATATCAACTTAAAAACATTACATATGTATAATATATATGTTTGTGTATGCAATTAACCATTAATAAAAAATAACATGCAAATTAACCATTAATAAAAAATAATAATGAGCACATCACCAATATGGTTACAATTAAAATAAAAGGAAATGCCCAGTGAGAGGAAAATGAAAAAAAAAAAAGGGAGAACAATTGGAATCCTAGTAAATGGCTGATGAGATTAGCAATCTGTACAAGTGCTTGAGAATCTAGACTTTAGCAGTATCTTCTAAACATAAACAGATGCATAACCTATGACTTAGCAATTCCACTCTTATGTATATACCCCATACTATGACATACATGTATTCACCAAAAGACATGTACAAGAATGTTCATAGCAGTGTTTATCATACATAGCCAAAACCAAGATAACCTACATGACCGTCAACAGTAGAATAGATAAGTAAAATGTGTATTAATTCAATAGACAGATTTGAGAATGAACATACTATACGTACAATGACTTGGACAAAAACAACAACAACAACAACATGATGTTAAATAAAAGGAGCAAAATACAAAAGAGCCATAATGTGTGGTTCAGTTATACAGTTTAAAATCAGGCAAATTTAATCTGTGGTGTTCGAGGTCAAGAAGGTCGTTACCCTTAGATGGGAGTTGTAGGGACTGATGTGAGGAGGGATAAGACGTTATGGGTATAATAATGTTTTGCGTACTGGCTTGGGTGCTGGTTACATCGGTGGCTTTATATTGCAAAACCGCAATGAGCTGTACAATTTATGATTTATGTTTTACCTCCAAAGAAAGGTTACAGAGAATTTTAAAAATCTCACAGCACTGGCCACAGGAAAACCGTATGTGAGAAGGAATTAAAAGCCTATGTGAGGGCTTCCCTGGTGGCGCAGTGGTTGAGAGTCCGCCTGCCGATGCAGGGGACACGGATTCGTGCCCTGGTCCGGGAAGATCCCACATGCCGCGGAGCGCCTGGGCCCGTGAGCCATGGCCACTGAGCCTGCGCGTCCGGAGCCTGTGCTCCGCAATACGAGAGGCCACAACAGTGAGAGGTCCGCGTACCGCAAAT
Source organism: Lipotes vexillifer (assembly GCF_000442215.2). Taxonomy (NCBI): domain Eukaryota; kingdom Metazoa; phylum Chordata; class Mammalia; order Artiodactyla; family Lipotidae; genus Lipotes; species Lipotes vexillifer. The sequence continues at coordinate 529,999 of NW_006775759.1, read as the reverse complement.
AAATAAATAAATAAATAAATAAATAAATAAAAGCCTATGTGAGAGCAGATTAACGGAGATCCACGTTTTCCAGGGAAAGGATGAAATGTTGGCAATGAGGATTAGAATGGGAATGAGTTACAGAAAAACAAATTAAAAAATACTGGGCCCAGAAAGGGAGCCGGAAATCAAATGTAAAAAATGTAGTGAGTAACCTAGCCCAGTTTCAGTCAAGTGGGGTAGATGGGAAATGTTATGAGACTTATTTATTTATTTTAATCGTCTGGGAAAAGGTAAGGTTAGTTCTAGAGAATCCATCTAAAATTTAGCAGCAGGGAAAGAGGGACCAACATGGAACCCACGTGGTACTTAGAGGTAAAAGCAGGCTACACTGGTTGAGTGTCACGTAGATTAGTACTGAGCTTTCCTCTCTCTTGTCTGCAGTGTGCTAGGAAATATGGAGACAGATCAGCAAATCAAAAGACACAGGCAAAATGGGACTATTCAGTTTCTTCACTGGTTTAACTATTTTCATTACAACATTCAAGTCTTTGGACTTCCTATAGCTGTAGCAAAGGCTAGTCTCAAATCCTTCCCACATGAGAACTACCTAAGTACTATATGTACAGCAAATCTCTCTGAGGTTGGGGGAGAGATCAGGCTCAGTGCAATTTGAAGATGCCTTGCAGAACAATTAGCCAGGGCAAGATTTATTAATAGATTCACTCCTTTATATGAATAACAGTATCGGCATATTCCCAGATATGTCTGTTCCATTAGGTGTTAGAAGCATATTTAAAATTGAATTGATGATCATTTTAATTTACTTCATTCATAAAAGATTTCTTCACTGATAAATAAAACAGGATTTTTAGCCAATGCAGTTAGATATTTCCTTGTTACTTACTTTTCTTTCTTTCAAAATAGACTTTTGAGGGTTTTTGTTTCTTTTTTAACCACATTTAAGCATGCTGTTTTTCTAGTCTATTTTTCTCACAGAACTGAAGAACAGACATTGAAATGGAAACTTCTCAGAAATTTGACGTTATGAAATCTCGTGTTCAAAGATAATAATATCAAATATAAGGTACCTGCTCTATTTCAGTGTCAGTTTACAGTTAACAGTTGTCTCTAATACTTTAAGAATGTAATTGAAAACAAAAGACAAATTAGACTTTACCAGTTCTTCTTGGAAATATAGCTTGATTTGAAATAAAATATTCAAGGTAGTTATTTGTTGTTCAACTACATTTAGTAACATGACGAGCATAAAGGATTTAAGTAAATAAAATATTTAATTTCTTAATATGTGGGATTTCTGAAGCTAGATTAGTGTACTGTGTAAATGAGAAGTTGGGAACATTCTGTTTCACAAAGGCTTTTTCACACGTTATATAATTTGTCATGGTTTCCTTTGGGAAGGGAGATTTAGTATATCCCAGAGGCCGTTTATTTTCTACAAATATTTACTGACTACTTTCTATGTACATAGCCCCATGATAGTATAATTAGGGCATTGTCATTACAAAGTTCTTGTGTAGTTTGGTGTAAATAATATTCAGCATAAGTATAATCCTTCATAATTGACATAACATTTCCATCCATAAAGTGTCATATGATCATCCTAAAGAGTACTGTGAAATAATTTCCCCATTTTAAAGAGAAGGATGTGCTGTGACTCAAGTTTACCTGCCTGAGATCACACATTTAGCAAATGGAACTTGAACCCAAATCTCCTGTGCTTTGCAAGGACCTTCACCATTTTACTTTTTACATCTCCCTATTTATAGACAGTTACCTTATTCAAAACCCAGAGTAGTTGGTATGTGATACATATATGCGCAGTGCTAACTATTATAGCACACATTTCAAATGTCTTGGGAAATAGTCATGTGAATAACACCTAAATTTAAAGCGAAATATGTTTTTGAAGCATATGAAATTTGGAACCCAGAAAAAAAGAAAATATAGTTATGCTACATTATAAAAGATATAAAAACACAGAATTTTACTTTCAAAATTCTACCATATCTACAAAAGTTATGCAAAATTTAATTACCTTGCATATGTTTTATTTATATGTGTATGATATGTTCAATATCTTTCCTCTAGACTAATTCCACAAAGAAGTTTAAAAGTGATGGAAAACAGGATAAAGAGTATTCCAAAATCAAGGAAAGAAAAATTTTACAGATTCTACTTGTGAAAGGTAAGATTTAAGGTCAAGATACATTAAATATTTATTGTAAATCCTTATGTAAGTCCTGCATCTATGGCCTGCCATGGGTTTTTGCACTTGTTTTTACCTGTGCCTGAAATGCTTTTCTTCCAGGGATCCTACTGGTTCTCACTCTCACTGCTCTGAGGTCTTTGTCTGAATGTCATCTTTTCATTTCAGACCTTCCTTTGCCACCCTATTTAAAAGTATAACACTACTTGCAAAACTGTCTAGTCTTTGTGTTTTACTACATAGCATATATCACAGTCTAACACCCTGTATATTTTATAGATTCATTTTATTTGTTGACTGTCTCCTTTTACTAGTGTGAGCTCCATAAGGGTAGAGTAGAGATTTTGATCTGTTTTGCTAACTGTTGTATTCCCAGTACCTAGAAAAGAGGTAGGTACTGGGCTGGTATTTGGTAATTTTCTACACAAAGAAAGCAAGATGGATGGAAGGAAGGAAGGAAGGAGGGAGGAAAAGAGGAGGGAAGGAAGGAAGAGGGAAGGAAGAAAGTAAAATAAATGAAGGGAGACAGGGAGAGACGGAAGAAGGAAGAAAAGAAATAAAGAAAGGGACAGAGGAAGGCCAAAAGGTGAGTAAAAGAACAGTATTTTGCATATTACCTTTGTAAGAAAGTACCATTGGTAGCATCAACTCTTAATTTTTGCTGTTAATTAGTATCCCTGCTACTACTAATAGATCTAGAGAAAAAAGCATTAATTAGAAAAGAAAACAGAAAAATAAAGAAAGGAAGACTCATGAAGATGAGAGAAAGAAATAATACATACAATGAACCAGAGCTGGCCTTGACAGTTTGTTTTATTTTGTTTGATGCTCATAAAGGAATCTGTGAGACAAGGAACCTTGAGGTTTGCCAAAGGTCCCTGAGCAATTAAGTTGGAGGCAGTGCTGGCGCAAGCACCCAGGGGAACCTAAGGATGGAGAGATAGTGAGAGGCAGAGAAGAGTATAAATTCAAGTTTCCAATGCCTAATCCTAGACTTTTTAAAGCTTCCTCAGACAAAAAAAAATGAAGAATGAAGAAGGGAAAGTAAATCAGGTATCACTTCAAAATGTGTGTCAAGGTAATTTTTAGCAGTGTCATAATTTATCCTAGTGAAGGTATTTTCATTTATATTTGAAGATTGATTTACACATTGAAAAGCTATTACCTAAATAAGCACAACATTATTTGCTTTGAGACAACAACATACATATTAATACCACCACTCTATTTTCTAGGAATTTATCCAGAAATAATGTTCAAGGATGTGTACAAAAATATAAGTGTATTTACTTCAGCTTGGCTTAGGCTGTGGTATGGAAGCCTTGTGCTGTATTAACAATAAGAATAAATAAGATATCTAGAATCAATAGTAAGAGAATATTTTAGAGACTTACCTAGGATTTTGCTATAGTATGAATTCCATTGTCCCCAGTAAGACTGAAATATATAGTCTTGCAGTGGATAAGATATGGTATTTTTAACCCTTTCACCGAAGGTCGTCTGGTCAGTGAGCTCTGAAAGTGCTGCAGGTACATAGGAGGAAGGTGCTGGGATTTTTCCAGTGTCTCTCCACTGCTGAGGCTGGAGAGAACCTCAAAGTGTACATAAATGGAATTCCTGATTTCAGAGCAACCAGGTCTCCACAGATTGTTACTGGGTCGGCTAGCAGCACATCAAAGCCTCCTTTCTGAAGTCTTGCCATTAACTTGGGGCTCTTTAATACTCAATCACAGATATGTATATTAATTTGAAAAAAATTATGTAGGAGTTTTCCTAGTTCTTTGTAGAAAGTCCAGAGCATGAGAAGAATAGGTCTGTGATCTATCCACAGCATTATCAGATGTTCAATTAAGGAGCCGATGTTGCTTTTCTTGTAGGAAACAGATATCACCTCAAAAGTCACAAGAGAATCATCACTGGAGTTGACGAATAGAGTCGCTGATGAAGCCTGTACAGTCACATTGTGATTTCTTTGATTCAACTCTTCTAAAATGACCTTAATGTTTAACCGATGGCTACCATCCGTTGGCTAAATTAGTACATTCCCATTTAGAACAAATTCAATTGGAGTCAAATTAAAAATCAGAAGATGGGAAAACTTCTTAGGCATTGTGATATCCATTATGGAAACCATCCTACTACAGATCTTTTAAGACGAAAAGAAACTTTCAAAGTATATTTAGGTAGATTATTTTTTCAAACAAAATAATATTTAATGCGATGGCTACACTCATTCATAAGTCAATTGATCTATAGATTAAAAGGAAAACAATATAACTCAAATTCTTGAATATATTAATATGATTAGTCCAACAAAAGAAATGAAATCTGACAGTATTTTAAAGAAAAAGAAGCAAGCAGGTTATAAGCCTGATATCTGTGTTCTCTGTGAAAATAACCATAATTTATAAAATGCTCCTTCGATTTAGTATACCTTTCCCCAAATTGTTAAAATAATACTTCTCGCTGCTAAAGTCACTTTGCCAAAACTTGCAGAACTTTCAAGCTGGATATCTTTATTATAAGGCATTTCTACATGCATTGTCTGACTCAATCCTTTTCATAATCTTGTTTAGCAGAAGTGGTTTACTCCATTTCATGGATAATGAAACTAATGTTGAATTGCATATCCAGAAGCATATTTGACAGAGTAGTAAAATTGAGATGACAATCATAACACTATTTCACTCATTTCTGGCTTTTTACAATGTCATGTCTCATCTTTGTTAAGTTTCAGGAACTTTGGCAATGTTATCATTTCCCCATGGCTCATATTTAGGAAAATATTAAAAACAAGCTTCCCTTAGAGGAGGTTTGCTCAAACACTTCAAGAAGTTTTAGATTAATTGGGTAATAGAGTTAATTACTACACATTTGATAGAGGACTGTTTTCTTCTCCGATAAAGCAAATTGATCACTGTCTCCTTGTTACAGGGAAATTTTAATTTTCTTCCCTATGATATCTTTATACACAATCAAGGAGAAAGCGACCAGCACCCTGAGAAACCATATGCTTTTTACTCAGAGCTGTTTAGTAGCTTAAATTATGTGAACTCTAGATTTCAACAGCCCCGGATTCAAAAACTGACCTTTAACAAGATTTGTGACCATGATGAATTACCTAGACTCTCTCAGCCTTAGTTTTCTCAAGTGTAAATGAGAGATGATGCTAATTTGTTATATTACGTTGTAAATTAGCAATAATATCTGCAAGGCTGATTTGCAGACTGCTTGGTTCAGAGCAAGAGTTTAGTAATGTTAGCAGTTTAATAAATGTGCCTAGAGATTGACCAGTAAATCAGTGGGTTAGCTACAGAATTACTGGCTAGACATGGATGTAATGATACATGTTAATTGAGGTTCTTAGTGAATGCCAAACTGAACAAGGCCAACTATATACTGGTGCTATTTTAAAAGTTAAAATCTTTGAAGGCTGCCATTAAAAAGAGAAAATAAGAACAAATAAAGTGATTAAAAGGATAGAAACTGGGAACTGAGATTGGAAATGAAGTGCTGGATTTTCTCTTTATGATCTTTTGCCCTTGAATTGTGTCATTTCAGGACCTTAAGGGACAAAAGGACCAGGAAGGCAGAGAACGGGAAAGAGGGGAGAGAGAAGTGATGCTTTTAGAATGATTGTATTTGTATCCTTTCAAGAGCTAGCCTCAATTTGGTTATAGGGGCAGTAATTTTAAAATTAATTACATTTTGAAACAAAACAGCAGGAGAAGAGTGTGACTAATCTTGATGGCCATTAAAATGGCCTAGTGAACAGAATTTTAAATAGCTTCATAAAGAAATCTGTTGCTGTCATGACCTTATTATAAAAAAGAGACAAAACACAACAACATATAAAGGATAACTGAAAGTTTATTTATAAAATACTGAGATTTGTTCAGTTATTGAAGTCCTTGTAAGTATAATAATTAATTAGACATTACTCACTAGCAACAGCTATGATAACATTTAAAAGCTTATCAAAATATACCCAAGAATCAAATGCAGGTAGGCAGCCCTAAATTACTCTGAATTTAAAAAAAAATTCAAGGGTTCAAGGAGTTAACTTTCCACTGTTAAGTGGTCTCTTCAGGACAATAACAAAATTATATAATTTAATAAATACAATAAGAGATAATAGAATTAATTAGTAGCAGATATATATATATATATATATATATAGTTTTTGTTTTTAAATAATTCTTGGATGTTAGAGTGTTTAATCTCACTGCCATCAGTGTAGGGGTCTGTTCCATTTATTCTCTGGTTTCCTGTATACCTGAAATGCTTCATAATTTGCAAATTCAAAAATGATGAAGAGATTAAAAAATAAATTATGTTGGGGACATATGCAGTATAAGCTTAGATTTAAATTTCCATCAGTGAAAAAATAATATGCTAAATATGCATAATTTCATGAAAAAATGAAGTTCTGTAATTTAAAACAATCACATATTTGTTTGCTTTATAAGATCATTAATAGCTCTTCTGAATGCAGTTTCAGTAATAGCATGTGGGATTGTCATTCTATAGCCAACGTAAGTGCAGTTTGCCCATCTCCATCATTTTGTATGTAAGAAAATAGATCAAGAGAGGTTTAAATAATCTTAAAGTCACAATGCTGGAAATGCATAAGTATTCTGGTTCCCAGTCCAATGTTCCTTCTTCTATAATCTACTTTTTAAATTGAATAGTTGAGATATATATTATAACAGTAAAATTAGAAAACATTACATTTCACAATGGTGAATATTTGATGATGACATCTTAAACATAACTAAAAAGCTCAGAAAATAATTTAAAAAACATATGCCTGTGAAAAAATACATAAGTACCATGAGCGAAAAATAGATTAGTCATAGAAAATTTGCACCAATTATGATATTGTTCTTGTACTTTGAATTGTTGGAGAGGAAAAAAACTTTCCCTCTACCTTTTCTAGGTTATCTTGGCTCATCTAAAAATTAAATCGACGTGACACAGATGAACAGGAGAAAAACCAAATTTAGTGACATGCAGTGTCTCCTCAAGACTATGAGGCCCAAGAACAAGTTAGGCAACTGAGGCCTATATGCCACCTGAGGGAAGGAGAAGGGGGTAAGGGTTTGGGGCTTTAGAGTGGAGGAAGGCAATTCACATAGAGATGGAAAAACAAATATTTGGTAAATGAATATTTGCTGTGCCATAGAGACAATGGGACACAGATTGGACTTTGGTCTCCAGACCCTGTTGAGTTTCCCTACCACAGTAGCCATTGTTCTCTGTAGATTTCTCTGGTGAGAGGGCTCTTCCTGGACAGGGCCTCTTATCTATATTCTTTTAAGCAGTTAAAGGGAAGGTAAAAAAAAAGACTTCCTGAGTCTTTGTCTCTTAAAAGCAATCAGCCTCAGATAATCCTCAAGCCAAAGAGACACATTTTGGGGTGGAAGATTTTGTTCCCCTCAGAGTCAATTGCTCCTTTTCATTCTCTGTTTTGAAAGAGAGGACTCCAAATGATAATAAAGCAGACATAAATTTTTCAGAATAAGATTTAATGAGGTTTTATATATAACACTTGTTGGAGAATGTTAGTCATCTGTATAAAACTAAATTAGAGTTAAAGTATCTTAAAATGTATAATGCTATTAGTTTGAATTGAGAATGTTTAAAACAACACTTTTGTACAGGAGTTTTTCTTACAATTTTTTTCCCCAAACACATGCCCTGGCTTGAAGCTTTTCTCTTTCTGTGCATTGCCCTGGATGCTAGGATTTAATTGGGCTGATCATTTCTCATTGTCACTCAGATTTGGAGGTGGCTCCAGAGGCCACAAAAGCCTACAAACCAGTCTTCATACTGTTTAAGGAACCTGAGTAATCAACTCTTCAGTAACTTTAAAGTTTTAGCCTTACATTAGTACTTCAATTTTATTTGAGTTCCTTGATTGGCATTTAGTTAATCCATTTGAAATTGTATTTATTTTTATTTTCTTCATTTATACATTTTTAATATGATGGATTGTCTCTTTTTTTAACATCTTTTTTAGAGTATAATTGCTTTACAATGGTGTGTCAGTTTCTGCTGTGTAACAAAGTGAATCAGCTATACATATACAAATATCCCCATATCACCTCCCTCTTGTGTCTCCCTCCCACCCTCCCTATCCCACCCCTCTAGATGGACACAAAGCACTGAACTGATCTCCCGGTGCTATGCCGCTGCTTCCCACTAGCTATCTATTTTACATTTGGTAGTGTATATATGTCCATGCCACTCTCTCACTTCGTCCCAGATTATCCTTCCCCCTCCCCATGTCCTCAAGTCCATTCTCTATGTCTGCTCTTTATTCCTGTCTTTCCCCTAGGTTCTTCAGAACCGTTTTAAATAATTTTAGATTCCATATATATGTGTTAGCGTACAGTATTTGTTTTTTCTCTTTCTGACTTTCTTCACTCTGTATGACAGACTCTAGGTCCATCCACCTCACTAGAAATAACACAATTTTCTTTCTTTTTATGGCTAATAGTCCATTGTACATATGTGCCACATCTTCTTTATCCATTCATCTGTTGATGGACACTTAGATTGCTTCCATGTCCTGGCTATTGTAAATAGAGCTTCACTGAACATTGTGGTACATAACTCTTTTTGAATTATCATTTTTTCAGGGTATATGCCCCGTAGTGGGATTGATGGGTTGTATAGTAGTTTTATTTTTAATTTTAAGGAACCTCCATACTGTTCTCCATAGTGGCTGTATTAATTTACATTCCCACCAACAGTGCAAGAGGGTTCCCTTTTCTCCACACCCTTTCCAGAATTTATTGTTTGTAGATTTTTTGATGATGGACATTCTGACCAGTGTGAGGTGATAACTCATTGTAGCTTTGATTTGCATTTCTCTAATGATTAGAGATGTTGAGCATTCTTTCATGTGTTTGCTGGCAATCTGTATATCTTCTTTGGAGAAATGTCTATTCAGGTCTTCTGCCCATTTTTGGATTGGGCTTTTTGTTTTTTTGATATTGAGCTGCATGGGCTGCTTGTAAATTTTGAGATTAATCCTTTGTCAGTTACTTCATTTGCAAATATTTTCTCCCATTCTGAGGGTTGTCTTTTGGTCTTGTTTATGGTTTCCTTTGCTTTGCAAAACCTTTTAAATTTCATTAGGTCCCATTTGTTTATTTTTGCTTTTATTTCCATTTCTGTAGGAGGTGGATCAAAAAGTATCATGCTGTGATTTATGTCATAGAGTGTTCTGCCTATGCATTCCTCTAAGAGTTTGATAGTTTCTGGCCTTACATTTAGGTCTTTAATCCATTTTGAGTTTATTTTGTTAGGGAGTGTTCTAATTTCATTCTTTTACATGTAGCTGTCCAGTTTTCCCAGCACCACTTATTGAAGAGGCTATCGTTTCTCCATTGTATATTATTGCCTCTTTTATCAAAGATAAGGTGACCATATGTGCATGGGTTTATCTCTGGCCTTTCTATTCTGTTCCATTGATTTATATTTCTTTTATTTGACCAGTACCATACTGTCTTGATTACTGTAGCTTTGTAGTATAGTCTGAAGTCAGGGAGCCTGATTCCTCCAGCTCCATTTTTCTTTCTCAAGATTACTTTGGCTATTCGAGGTCTTTTGTGTTTCCATACAAATTGTGAAATTTTTGGTTCTAGTTCTGTGAAAAGTGCCATTGGAAGTTTAGTAGAGATTGCATTGAATCTGTAGATTGCTTTGAGTAGTATAGTCATTTTCACAATGTTGATTCTTCCAATCCAAGAACATGTTATATCTCTCCATCTGTTTCTATCATCTTTAATTTCTTTTATCAGTATAATTATAATTTATAAAACTTATAATTTTCTGCATACAGGTCTTTTGTCTCCTGAGGTATGTTTATTCCTATGTATTTTGTTATTTTTGTTGCAATGGTAAATGGGAATGTTTCCTTAATTTCTCTTTCATATTTTTCAGCTTTAGTGTATAGGAATGCAAGATATTTCTGTGCATTAATTCTACCAGAAAACTACTAGAGCTAATCAATGAATTTGGTAAAGTAGCCAGATATAAAATTAATGCACATAAATCTAATTTGAAATTTTAAATTTAGGTGAACTTTCTTTTTTTCCCTTTGTTTTACCCTGTATACACTGAATATTGTCTAAAGCTTTCTTTTTAGCCCTGGGTCTGGCATTAAATCCTTCACCATTTCCTTGATTGTAACCTCAGGCAAGTTATTCAGAATCATTACAAAATAGGGGAGAATGACGGTGCCTATTTTCTGTAGTTTTGAGGACTAAATGAAGCAATGCATGTAAACTATTCAGAATAGCATTTGCACTCAATAAATGTTAGCGATATTTGATATTCTAAGGAGAGAATCTGACTTTAAAATGATCAATTTAACCAGATCAGATCACCTAGATCTCATCACTTATACCCATCTCCCCTCTTCCACTCCTCAGACAATGGCCCCCTGGGGCACCTGAGCTTTAGTGCAGATGTTCCCAAACCCTTGCAATTTTCTCCACAAGTGTCAGTTATGCTCAATCTCCAGGCACATCACAAATGATCTATCACTAACAATATATTCAGTTGCAAAGTTCAAAAATGATTTAAGAAATACACAGATATAAAGCTCAAGATTACACCTACAAAGATTATAACCTTCATTCCCTTTCATTGAGTGGGAGCAAAAAAGAGTGAAAGCTCTTTCTGGGAATTGTGCATGTCCCACAGCAAGTTCCATCTTGGTTGTCACGCCGCCTATGGCTATCATCTGGCTGATGGGTAATTGTGTAAAAGGGAATGCTACCAGTGGTGATTTGAAAAATTCTAACCAATCGAGATTAACTTAAATTTTGAAATAGAAGAAGAAAGGAAGGAAAGAGAGAGGGAAGCAAAGGAAAGAAAGGAAGAGAATAAAAGAAAGAAAAAGAATGTTCCAAACCAAAATGTATTACTCTTCAGGGAAAAGAAGAGTATATTCCAAAATATTTTTTCTCCTTTAAAATGACAACTGGAAATCAAGCACTGTGCAGATACACACACTTAAATATGTCTCGTTTCTAGCACTTTATTTTACATTAATTACCTGTGCTTAGTGAGTACTTCGTTCATGTGAAGATCTGAATACTATGGTCAAGATTTTTTCTTTTATGAAGGTCTACTTTTTTCCCTATTGAACTTAATATATTTGCATGATTGTCTATTGTTATTATAGATGGCATTCGTTTTTAGAGATTATTCATACATAAAAATACATTGTATATTTATATAAATCTAATGTGTAAAAGTTCTCACAAAAAAATGTTTGTTTTTATGGTGGCCACAGGGTAAAACAGTTGGTAGCAAGAGGTAATATTTATGGATTATAAATATTTTTACTGGCATTAAAATGCTGCATTATCATTTCCCTAAATGTTTCCCCAATTTTTGTGGCAGCTTTTTTGTTGTTAATATAAACAAAAATAAAATTTACCTGGATCAACTTTAGATAAATATATTTGAAATCTGCAGAAGCCGTTTCTAACTTTCAGTTAAAGTGAAGCTCTCTTAAGACCAGAAAGCTATCCTCAGGCAAATTACCCAGGCAACAGAATTGCTATTCCTAAAGGAATAACAAGGTGCCTAGTGATAACATGGCCCAATTAAATTCAATTCGGCAAATTAAATAGGTGAGAAATAGAATAGCAGATTGTAAAAACTAAATATATTGAAAGGAAGAAGAAAAGTACCCAAGAAAGTTTAAACCTAAAATATTCTGAATAATTGATGAATTTGTACCTGAAGATTTTAAAGGAGAGAAAAATTGTTCTAGACGCTTTGGTGTCAGAAAGAATTGTTTGAAAATTCTCTCAACCTAGTAGCTATATGATTTGATTTTAACATGCTCACTATTTCTAAGCCTCAATATTCTCATTTGTGATAGTAGATTTTTCTTCACAAGTTCATTGCAAGGATTAAGGTATATATTACATGTGAAGCACTTATCAACAAATATTGCCTGCTCTTACTATAATGATATCCAAGAGTTTCAACCAAATACCTGTTACCTGAAATAAAAGAAGTAATTTTCACATGATAATATCCAATTCCTAGCAATTAGCAGAGATGGACTCACTCTGAGGTCTTATAGCATACCACTGCAGAAAAATAATCTTATAGAAAGAAAGTTGTCCTCTATTTATTTACTCAGGTGTGACAGTTTGAGAACTGAGTAGATATGGATTTGTTGCAATGACTTTGATTAGAGCAGTCAAGCTAAATTAAAAGGTACATTCAAATTACAAATTGGAAATATGTTATTTTTCCAAGTCAGCTCCATTCATCATCCTCATTTATCATTCCGCATGTACAAAGTCTTGCAAAAAAAATAAATTACTCTGTCATGTCAGTACTTTTATTTCTTACCTGACCTTTTGAATATGAGTGCTCAAGTCCCTGGACATCAATAAGAATATTGTGTTCTAGTAAAACAAAGTTTAAATAGCCATTCTAAGTCGGAAGAGTGTAATTTGATTAGAAACATGAGATTATCAAAATCAGAGGGTAAGAACATTTCTAGAAATCTTCATTACATTCCCATGAAAAAATTGTTAAGAAAGATTATTCTAATATCTTAAGATAGGAAAATAGTGTGGTTTTATTACCAGTATTAACTTACAAGCAAAATACAATGAAACGTGATTTTGAGATTGCCAGCATGGAGAAGGTTTATCTAGGGATAATTTCACCAACATAAGTAAAGAACATTGTAATCCTGATAATTATTATCTCAAGTTGAGAACAAGTGGTTGATAAAAACATAAGTGATGAGATGAAAATATAGACACATACTGTAACCAAGGAACTCTCCATGTACATTCCTCTAGTTCATTAACTGAGATTCTGCACATGTTCAGATGTCACTGTTAGTTTACTACATGTATGAGGAGATTAAAAAGTTTTCAAAATCTTGACAGCTTTGTTGCCTTATAAAATTGCCATTTCTTTGTCCTCTTTCTTAATTTTTAAGGTCCAGTTTTAGCCCTATGATGTTGACCATTCACTTTTTTCTTCGTAGGGTAGTTCACGATTGTCATAGTAGCTGAGCTTATTCTCTCTAAGAATCAGAACAGGTAGACTTTTGTTTGGATTCCAGGAGATAAATACCTGTTTTTGAGTTTGGGGGCAACTATTTAATATATCAAGAGAATATGATGGGCCAGTTGTAACTTACATCCCTCTTAATACTCCTCACCCATAAACCCACTCATATACTGTCAATTAATTTATAACAAAGGAGCCAAGAATGTACAGTGGAGAAGACAGGCTCTTCAATAAATCATGTTGGAAAAACTGCACAACCACATGTGAAAGAATGAAACTGGACCCCTATCTTACATCATGTACAAAAATTAATTTGAAATGGTTTAAAGACTTTTGTGGTTTGAATTGAAACCACAAAACTCCTAGAAGAAAACATAAGCGCTAAGCTCCTTGGCATAGGTTTTGATGATGTTTTTTGGATTTACTACCAAAAGAAAAACAACAAAAGCAAAAATAAACAAGTAGGGCTACATCAAACTAAAAATCTTCTGCACAAAGGGAAACTATCAACAAAGTAAAAAGGCAACCTATCATATGGGAGAAAATATTTGCAAATCACATATCTGATAAGGGGCTAATATCCAAAATATATGAAAACTTATACAACTTAGTAGCAAAAATACAAACAATATGACTGAAAATGGGCAGAGGATCTGAAATAACATTTTTCCAAAGACATACAGATGGTCAACAGATACATGAAAAGGTGTTCAACAACACTAATCATCAAAGAAATGCAAATCAATTTGACCTTCATAAATACTGAATCATCAGTAATACCCAGCACACACATGCTATTTTAAGACTCCACAATATTGGGCACACTGTTTCTTTCCCCACACTTAATTTGCAGGAAAATTTATATTCACTGTTTAAAAATTTCCTTTTGAGGTGCAACACCTCAACTCTGAAGTCTTTCAGAATACCACTCTCTCTCGTCACATACTGCCTGTCTCCTTTATACTATCTCTGTCCTTTATACAGATTTCCATTACTCACCTCATTCATACTGTAAGTATTCCTTTTCATGTCTGACATCTCTTCTGCTTGACTGTGAAATCCTTGAATCCAAGAACTTGGCCTCAGTTTTTGTTATAACCTCTCTATCTAAGGGAGAGCCTAGTAAACAGTAGGAAATCTATGTGCAATAATCAAACATTTTTTCTGTAAACATGTATGTTTTTAAATACACACGCACAAATGTTTATAATAATGGGCTTGTAGAAAGCTTAATTTCTTCTAGCTTTTCGCATACCCCACTGAAGTTTCTAGGCAATTTCTATTTTCAGTGCAATATCTAAATGAGAATTTAGTCCTATTTTTAAACTTAGGTATTTGTCACCAGGTGTTATCCATAAAAGAACTTATTTGGTACCTTCAAGTCCATAAAATTAGAAAACAACACACTGTAGTTGCAAAGCATAGTGTCTTTTATGTTCTTTCCTGCTGTCAAATGATAGTAATAGACAGTAATCAATACATAAGATTGAAGAAGAATAGCCATAGGGAAATAGAGAAGAAATGATACAAAGCTCTGTTTGTTCAAACTTAAATAATAAAAAATGTAACATACGCAAAGCTTTACTATAGTAGGAATCCTATGATTTCCAAAGCATATTAAACATGTAGTCCTGTAGATGGTAGGAAATGAAATTTATTATTCTGTCAGTGAAAGAAATCTGGTCAGTAAGTTCTGATAAAATAGCAGGAACATAGGAAGGAGGGTATGGTACCTTCCCACAGTGTTTTTCCACTGTTGAGGCCGGAGAAAACCTCAAGGAGTATATAAATGGAGTTCCCAGTTTTAAAGCTACTATATCACCACAAGGAAATACTGGATCTGATACCAAGACCTCAAATTTGCTTTTCTTCAGCTTTTCCATTAGATTTTGTTTTTTGAGAATACCATCACAGACTTCTCTAGCCACCATATGGAAGTCCTTGATGACTTTGGTCATCTCCTGATAGAATCTCCAAATGGTTAAAGGAGATGGTCTATTTTCCATCCATGTCAAAACAAAGTCCTTGATCAATCCTTCCATTCTTTCTTTGCCAAAGGGCACATTATATATTTCAAATATCAGAGATGGGTTAGAGGTTGGCATGATGAAAAGTGCACCAGCAGCAACTAGGACAGTCACATTATGCTCCTTTTTAATTAGCTCATCTATAATTATCTTAACATTTAGCCAATGATACCTTCCATTGGCCATATCAAAACATTCCCACCAAGGGTGGTTCCTAAGAGACTTATCTGAAGAGCCAACAGTGAATGTTCTTGTTCAACATGATGTCGCTTGATGTAGAAGATTCAATGAGGTGTGGCGCGAACGAATTTCTCTGCTTTTTAAGCAAAAAAGGAGAGACAAATTATTTCTAAGTTTTGATTCAAACCATTGATACTCTTAAGAGCCTTCTCTCTACAAAATGATATTAGTCATGGTAGCTCTATAATCATAGTTTTGTGATAATTGGAGATTTAGGGGTATCATGTGTCTTGTCTCTCAACCTGTTGCTTTAGCTTTGGTGATGATTCTGGCTCTCTGATCCTTATCTTGAAGTTGACCCTTGAACTCTTTTTTTTCACCTTATAATTGTTAAATTATTACTACTAAGCTGCTTAAAGCCACTGTGTATCTCAACTCCACACTCAGGCCTAGGTACCAAAGCCTCAGATAGTTCTAGAACTTACTCAGAAATGTAGAGTTGCTAATTCTATAGATTTTCCAAAATTTAATACATTTTATATAATGTCATTAGTAACAATTAAACTTTTTAAGTAGTTCTTAGGTGTTAATAGATAAGATTATTGCAAAGAGAATACTTACAAAATGCAAAGTACAAAGAAATATAGTGAGTGCAATATTTATTACTACCTTAATAATATGTTTAGGAAAATATTTTATGTTAATGAATTACTGAGAAAAAATTACAGTAAATAAATAAACTATGTGTAAGTAATATATACAAGAGATGATGGGTAATGTTACATGTGAATAGGAGCTATTTGAAGAGAATTGCTAATTCAAACATCCTTCTATTGAAAGTGCTGCTCAAAAGCTAGCTAAGACTATGTGAATAAACTATTTTACATCTAGACTCAGATTTTTTAAATTGTAACTAGCATTTAAGTGTTCACTATGTGTTAGACATCGTGCAAACTGTTTTACATGTATTAATGTCATTTACTTCTCACTAAAGAAAAGGTCCAGTGAAGCAGTTCCTATAATTATTCCCACATAAAGAAAGAACCATTGCTTAGAGAAGTTGAGTAACTTGACAAGTTCATACAGCAAAATAAAGAAAGAACTGGTATTAACAGCTTTAAGGCTCCTTGCTTCCCATAGCCTACTGTGTTAAACACTAGGATAGATTAGCCCATGAGAGTATATCATGTCCCCTTATCAACTATAAGACACCTATGTATATGAAGCATAAACTGCCCCAAACATGCTGAGACAATATAAACAACACAATATAAATTTGTGTAAGTCACACTGAATAATGTAGGATCAAGTCATCCCAGTAACATAATCTCTATGAAAACTGTGTATGTGCATGCATATGTCTTATGAGTAAGCAGAGATGAATCTTTTTGTTTTAATGTCTGTTGAAATCAGAAATCTTATTTTTTTGTTTTTAGTGATGTCTCTTCTGAGCTTCCCATCACCAACGATAATCTGTAGTGAAACATTAACTGCTTCATTAAAACAGTTACTACCTTTTACAAAGTACTATTCAAAGCTTAGCAGAGTAATCAGACAGTTCATGGGGTAGATTTCAATTCAAGCCTCTGTGCAGTAGGATTTTATGGTATGCACAAAACTTCTGTCTGCTGGTGTCACCCTGGTCCACAGTTACTTTCCAGGAGACTTTCAAATAGTTGATACACTAGGATGAACAACTGGTCACAGTGTACTACTATTTTATTCATTTTATTTACTAACAGGGAATCAGATCCAGTTTAAACAACTAAAATATAGTCTTTATTCAGGTTATATGTGTTGACTGGGTACTTACTAGGCACAGAACTCCCTACTAGGCAAAAGATGAATCAAATAGATACTAATATTCATCTTACAGTCTATCAGAGGAAGATAAGAAAATTGCATACATAAATGTAACAAAAATCGGCACAGTATATTAAAGTCAGCATGATATTATAAAAATAATTTAGTTTATAGAATCGGGCCAAGAAGTTCTAGCTTAACATTATGATGCTTAATATTTACAAAGCTTAGTTTTTTCATCTGGAAAATGAAAATTAAAAACAACTTAGGACGCTTCTGTGAGTATAAAATAATACAACAAAATAGATAATAAAATATTTATTAATATATAATAAATGAATAACTTACAATAAGTACTATAAATTATGTCATTATATATACAATATATAAGATAAATATATATTTAAATAAATAAAATAATATTGATTAAGCAACAAGTATAGTACCTGGAGTAAAAGACATGTTTAAAATCTATTATCTTTCTCTTTTAATTCCTTCTCCTCTTAATTAGAGAAAATGCTAAGTGCCATCAGATGAAATGACATGGTTAAAAAAAATGTTTCAGAGCTCTACAGAGTAGAGATTGCTTTCAGGTTTCTTTTTGTGGGGCATAAGGATACAAGAGTCTTTATGAGAGATGTGGTATATGACACTCATCTTGGAGTCTGAAGTATCTGGACATTAGTGATGAGTAATGTGCACAAAAGAAACCAGAGTTGTCATAAACTTTTTGATTTAAAAATATATCTTAGTAATATGACAAGTATTAAGAAATTTGTCAAACTATTGAGGTTAAATTTTAGATTTGTTTGTGTTCTTAAACTTAATATAAAACCAAATGAAGAAATTATATTGACCATAGATGTTTAAAGAGGTTGTAAAAAAAGTTTTTTTTGAAATGTGAGGGTCTGAAACTGTGATTTTAATTATTCTGACCTTAAGAGCACTGAAAAGCTAGTATACTCTTTCCAGAAAATTTTTGAGAGACTACAGATAAAAATATGATTAATATATTTGTGAAATCAATTGAATTCAAAGAAAATGCTAACATATTTGAAAAGAAGCTAGTATATATGAATATTTTTATCATAGATGATAATAAAAAATGTGCTTTACCTAATTGTACAAAGGAAGCAAGCACAGTGTTTACAATACCAAAATTACACAACAGGATTTTGTTTAAAGAACCTTTAAATTTTCTTTTTTTAAATAAATAAATTTGACTTTGCATAAACTTATTTGAGATTTATTTGAGATATATGTATAATTAAAATATGTAGATATAAAACATCCACTGCACAATATTAAGAAAATAAAATACCTATCGAAGGATGTCATCTTGATCTTTATACATGTTCTATCTTAAAGACCATAGTGGTCACTTGTGAGAATCATCTTTGCTTTCACCATACATCGGTATAAATCTTACTTGTTACTTTATGTGTTGGCTAATGAAGGAAGAAATAAGTTTTCCACTGGTTGAAATGAGGTAAGTGAAGTTTTAAAGAGGCCCTTGGGCTCACATTTAGATAAAACTCTCAATTTACTGCTCTATAATACAATTCCCTCAATATCTATAAAATTATTGTGAATTGTATAACTGGAGTTGGGGAGGGACCCTCAAGTTATTTCCAGAAACTTGAAAACTTTTTCAAAGGGAAGCAATGAAACAAACCATAAGTTAACCATCAAACTTGTAATGATTGATATTTCTTTTAGAAGAAAATATAAAGTCTACATGTACATTACCCATTGCTTATGTATTGCTTGTCATGAGATTTAAAAATTTCTTACCTGAAGTTTCCAGCCAGAACTTTAATAGTGCTCATTTGCCACCAGGAAGAAGTTGAACTTAGATAAATGCTAGTTGAATAAGCATAAATGATGAGAAATATGATCTTAAATGGAAAAAGATTATACAGATCATTTTACTCTTTGCATTCCCCCCCATTACATTATAAAGCAGATTAACATTTTGTTAAAGGTGTATCTTTCTACTGGTTCCCTGGTAACTATTTGAATTGAATATTGCCTTTGCTATCATGGTCTCTGCGGCCTCCCACCTCCACATCAACCAAGTATTTCTGGATGTATCTGAAATAATTACTAGTAATGATTAATAATCAGGTTATTATAAGAAGTAGATAAAATTAATATCTCAAGTTCATGCAACATAAAATTATTATTATTAATTATAAAGAAAATAATTTTTTAAATTTGAAGTGTCTGTCTTCTTTTCTGCTGAGTCCTGTAATGGTGATAATAGTTTATGTTAATTCAAATACAGGAACCACAGCAGAGCTGAATTGCTCTGTAGAATGAAGAACCATCTCTGGAAAATCCTGGTGGTTTTACTGATCTTTGCATTTATATATTTAATAAAGGTACTAATTTAGACCATTAAATAAGTGTGTTAAAGCTGCACACTTTCATTATGCAATATCCTTGAGAGTGAAAATTACAATTACATTTCTTTGTGCAACCATTTTTTTTTTCCCATCTTTATTGGGGTATAATTGCTTTACAATGGTGTGTTAGTTTCTGCTTTATAACAGAGTGAATCAGTTATACATATACATATGTTCCCATATCTCTTCCATCTTTGTCTCCCTCCCTCCCACCCTCCCTATCCCACCCCTCCAGATGGTCACAAAGCACCCAAGCTGATCTCCCTGTGCTATGCAGCTGCTTCCCACTAGCTATCTATCTTACGTTTGGTAGTGTATATATGTCCATGCCACTCTCTCACTTTGTCACAGCTTACCCTTCCCCCTCCCCATATCCTCAAGTCCATTCTCTAGTAGGTCTGTGTCTTTATTCCTGTCTTACCCCTAGGTTCTTCATGACATTTTTTTTTCTTAAATTCCATATATATGTGTTAGCATACGGTATTTGTCTTTCTCTTTCTGACTTACTTCACTCTGTATGACAGACTCTAGGTCTATCCACCTCATTACAAATAGCTCAATTTCGTTTCTTTTTATGGCTGAGTAATATTCCATTGTATATATGTGCCACATCTTCTTTATCCATTCATCCGATGATGGGCACTTAGGTTGTTTCCATCTCTGGGCTATTGTAAATAGAGCTGCAATGAACATTTTGGTACATGACTCTTTTTGAATTCTGGTTTCCTCAGGGTATATACCTAGTAGTGGGATTGCTGGGTCATATGGTAGTTCTATTTGTAGTTTTTTAAGGAACCTCCATACTGTTCTCCATAGTGGCTGAACCAATTCACATTCCCACCAGCAGTGCAAGAGGGTTCCCTTTTCTCCACACCCTCTCCAGCATTTATTGTTTCTAGATTTTTTGATGATGGCCATTCTGACTGGTGTGAGATGATATCTCATTGTAGTTTTGATTTGCATTTCTCTAATGATTAATGATGTTGAGCATTCTTTCATGTGTTTGTTGGCAGTCTGTATTGTGCAACCATTTTGAAGGGGAAATAAATAATAACTGAGTATGTCTTTTAGCAGTGTCCCAAATATGTCATTTAGTAAATAAGTACTGGAATAGAACATGACCATTTATTGTTGGACCATTTATTGTTGTACTTGATAAACAGATGTGGCAATAAATTTCAAACGGATTGTAAATAGTGATCAGTCTCACAGAGATGCATTTTATGTGATGGCAATGGAGGGGAAACAAGGAGAACAGTGGAGGTGCCACAAAGCATTTCAAGTTTAATTCCCTTAGATTGCATACACGTGACTGCCAGTATTCTTTCTCAATTTGTGGAGTTCAAGTTCAATCTAGATAAAAGAAAATCAGTACTGTACATGTTTTATAGAATAATTCTCCATCTTTGAATTGCTAATATAATTTACCTATCAACTAAATAGAATAAGTCTAAGTAAATATTTCAAGATAAGTCTATAGGTAAAAACTTTTATGAATCTTTCCACATCTAGTAATAGTTTTTTCACCTTCACACCTGTATGACAGCATGGGTGATAACTGATTTCTTTGACCATGACATTTTTCACTAAATATCTAGTAGATCATATTGTATTGTCCTTTTCCAACTCTTGTTACAAAAGACAACAATGAAGTCGACAACTTTTTCTGCCAAAATGACAATGTGTGTGCAGTTGTTGGTATGTGTGTTTGAGTTACATTATGCCTATAAATTATTTTGTCATAATTTGTCTAGGTAATGTTGATGGAAACAATCAATAAAAAATCCATAATAGGAATAGAAAAGAGTTTTATTTGAGTCAAACTGAGTACTATCGCCCAGGAGAAACAGATTCAAGAAGGACTTGAATTGTGTCTTGCCAGACTACAAAATGGAGAAGTCTTATAAAAAAAGCAAAAAGTGCAAAATTACGTAAGTTGCTTGTCAAGGATTATAACCAGACCTGGCAAGAAGAGTGCTTGTTAAGCAAAGATTGGTTGTGGTCTGAAATGATTGCATAGTTACAAGGGGAGATCTTGAGACTAGAAGGTTGCTGTTGCAACTTCTGGCAGGTATTATTTTGAGAATGACTCATGATGTCCTTGAGCCTAATACAGTTCAGAGAATTCAAGTAAGTTCTCAGTGACACAGGTACATTGTCTGAACCCATGTCCACAATGGCCATGCAGCTCCATTTTGAATTCCTGAACCATATTTATAAAATTTTGATTTTTTTTTAACATCTTTATTGGGGTATAATAGCTTTACAATGGTGTGTTAGTTTCTGCTTTATAACAAAGTGAATCAGTTATACATATACATATGTTCCCATATCTCTTCCCTCTTCGTCTCCCTCCCTCCCACCCTCCCTATCCCACCCCTTCAGGCGTTCACAAAGCACCGAGCTGGTATTCCTGTGCCATGTGGCTTCTTCCCACTGGCTATCTACCTTACGTTTGTTAGTGTATATATGTCCATGTCTCTCTCTCGCCCTATCACAGCTCACCCTTCCCCCTCCCCATATCCTCAAGTTCGTTCTCCAGTAGGTCTGTGTCTTTATTCCTGTCTTACCCCTAGCATTTTGATTTTTAAAATGCATTCTTTTCTTTAATGGTTAAAGCAGATGTACAATGCATGTTTAATTGGGCACAAACATGTTGTTTATTGTTTTTTTTGGGGGGAGTTTGAAGTATAGTTGCTGTGCAATATTAAGTAAGTTACAGGTGTATAATATAGTGATTCACAATTTTTAAAGTTATGCTTCATTTATAGTTATTATAAAATATTGGCTATATTCCCTGTGTCATATAATATATCCTTGTAGCTTATTTTATACTTAATAGTCTGTATCTCTTACTCCCCTACCCTTATAATTCCCCTCCCTGCTTCCCTCTCCCCACTGGTAACCACTATTTTGTTCTCTGTATTTGTGAGTCTACTTCTTTTTTGTTATATTCACAAGTTTGTAGTATTTTTTAGATTCTACATATAAATGATATTATACAGTACTTGTCTTTTTCTGACTTATTTCACTTAGCATAATGCCTTCCAAGTCCATCTATGTTGCTGCAAATGGCAAAACTTCATTATTTTTTATGGCTGAATAGTATTCCATTGTCTATATACACCACATCTTTGTTATCTATTCATCTGTTGATGGACATTTAGGTTGCTTCCATATCTTGGCCATTGCAAGTAATGCTGCTTGAACTTTGGGGTGCATGTATCTTTTCAAATCAGTGTTTTTGTTTTTCTGGGCTGTATACCATGGAGTGGAATTGCTGGGTTATATGGTAGTTCTATTTTTAGTTTTTTGAGAAACTTCCATACTGTTTTCCCCAGTTGCTGCACCAATTTACATCCCCACCAACAGTGTATAAGGGTTCCCTTTTCTCCACATCCTCGCCAATATTTGTTATTTGTGTTCTTTTTGATGATAGTCATTCTAACAGGTGTAAGGTGATATCTCATTGTGGTTTTGATTTGCATTTCTCTGATGATTAGTGATGTTGAGCATAGTTTCATATGCCTGTTGGTCATCTGCATTTCCTCTTTGGAAAAATATCTATTCAGCTCTTCTGTCCATTTTTTAATCAGGTTACAAACAAGCTGCTTTGATTAGCCTAAAGTTCAAGTTAAATCATGTGTAAGCCAGAATGACTTCTCCATACTTTAATATGTAAAAAATTTCTTCCATCAGTAAAGAACTCATTCAATATATGTGTATTCTTTTTAACTCAAAAATTTTTCTTTGATAACTTTGATTAAAAAAAAAAGTGCTTTCTTATTCCGATTGGATCTCAGTATTGTAAAACTTGTATTGAACATTTTCTTACTTGAGTTATTGTTTTCCTATGTGTATCACTTATGTATTGCTGTGAAAAACATTACTCCAAAATTTAGTAAATGACAATCATTTTATTTTCTACCAATTTTGTGGGTCAGCAATTTGTGCTGGGCAGTTCTGCTGATCTCATTAGATATCCCTCCTTCTGTTAAGGTCATCTAGTGACTCTATGTGAAGGCTAATTTTATGTGTCAACTTGACTAGGCCACAGTGCCCACATATTTGATCAAATATTATTCTGGTTGTTTCTGAAAAGGGGTATTTTGGATGAGATCAACATTTAAACTGGTGGACTTTGAGTAAAGCAGATTATCCTCCATAATATGTGTGGGCCTCATCCAATCAGTTGAAAACCTTATTAAAACAGAGACTGATCTTGGCTAAGTAAGAAAGAATTCTGCCAACAGACTGCCTTTGGACTTGAACTACAACTCTGCCTGGGTCTCCAGCCTTCTGTTCTACCCTAAAGATTTTGTACCTACCAAGCTACAACAATTGCATGAGCCAAGTTCTTAAAGTAAATCTTTCTCTCTACATATACCTCTATATCTGTCTATTTATCTATTATCTATCTATCTATCTATCTATCTATACTTCCTGTTAGTTCTGTTTCTCTGAAGAACCCCAATATTCTCCACTTTAGCTAGATTATGTAAGATAGCCTCACTTGTATGTCTAGTGGTTGGTTCTGGTTGTTGACTGTTTGGTTCCAGAATCCAGCCAGATAGAGCATACTGGAATGACAGTTTCAGAGTACTGTTCCAAGACAGTGAAGGCAATACCTACAGTGCTTCTCAAGGCCTATGCTATAAAGTCGTGTTTTACTTCTGCAGAGTTCTGAAGGTCAAACAAGTTATCTGGCCAAGCCTAGAGCCAGAAAGAGAGGGGAATCATGGTGTCCATATTGCAAACAGTCTACCACAGGGTACATCCTTGGAGAGATTCTCAAATTTAACATCCTCATGAATGAGTCTCTTTTCATGTGATCAATTTTACACTTTAGTAATTTCTATATGAGTTTTTATCCCTTATTGCATTTTCAATTTTCTGTAAGTTAACATCTATTGAGCATTTCCAATATGCCATGTGCTATTCTAAGTACTTCACGTACCTTAA
Organism: Lipotes vexillifer; assembly: GCF_000442215.2. NCBI lineage: Eukaryota > Metazoa > Chordata > Mammalia > Artiodactyla > Lipotidae > Lipotes > Lipotes vexillifer. Next base: position 505,340 of record NW_006775759.1, on the reverse strand, counting down.
CTCATTTAATTCTTACAACCCTTTGAGGAAGGTAATGTTATTATCTCTATTTTCAGATGAAAAATCCAAGGCATAGAAAAGTATGTAACTTACTCATGTCATTCAGAGATTTAATGACACAGCCACAATTTGAATGTAGGCTATCTGACTACAGAGACTGACCAAGTGCTTAACCATAATACGATTAAAGGGAGCTTTTTAAAAAGCATAGTCTTTTTGTCCTTTTTATGCCCTGTGAATTGTGAATGCAGCAATAAATATTGTTCTTATTGACAGAATGAGATGACATCTATCTGTTGCTGATAAATAATAGAAGTGTAAACTGCTCATAAATATATCTCAAGTAAAATGTTAGAAATACATTCCAGAAACATTGTAAAAAAAATACATCACACTTAAGTGGGGTTTGCTGCAGAAATGATTCACTAAAATGAAATCCATTAATATAATTTATATATTAATGGAACTAAGGAGAAATTTATATAATTACCTCTCTATGAAAAAAAGCAGTTGATGAAATATGACACTCAATTCTAACTTACGAAGAATGCATTTAATAAAAGATAACTCACTTAATATTTTCTTTTAAAACATCTTTATTGGAGTATAATTGCTTTAAAATGGTGTGTTAGTTTCTGCTGTATAACAAAGTGAATCAGCTATACATATACATACATCCCCATATCTCCTCCCTCTTGCATCTCCCTCCCACTCTACCTATCCCACCCTTCTAGATGGTCACAAAGCACCAAGCTGATCTCCCTGTGCTATGCATCTGCTTCCCAAGAGCTATCTGATTTACATGTGGTAGTATATAGTAGTCCATGCTACTCTCTCACTTCATCCCTGCTTACCCTTCCCCCCCCACCGTGTCCTCAAGTTCATTCTCTACATCTGCATCATTATTCCTGTCCTGTCCCTAGGTTCTTCATAACCTTTTTTTTTTTTTTAGATTCCATATATATGTGTTAGCATACGGTATTTGTTTTTCTCTTTCTGACTTACTTCACTCTGTATGACAGTCTCTAGGTCCAACCACCTCACTACAAATAACTCAATTTCATTTCTTTTTATGGCTGAGTAATATTCCATTGTATATATGTGCCACATCTTCTTTATCCATTCATCTGTTGATGGACACTTAGGTTGCTTCCATGTCCTGGCTATTGTAAATAAAGCTGCAGTGAACATTGTGGTACTCCACTATATTTAAAAGGAAAATATGAAGGCCATATCTCCACTGCTATGAAACATGTGTTTGGAGATACAGACAATAAAATTAAACAAGAAAAGATAACTAGTTACAAAAAATTGGAAAGGAAGAGATAATCTATTTTTAGTTGCAGTTTATATAAATATATATTTGGAAAACTAGTACAACATAAAAGAGAGTATAGGATAATAGCAAGATATATAATTTAAATTGAAGTATGAGTAGAATTTTATATATGCAAAAATAGCCAGTAGAATAAACATGAAATGTTTAATGAACGTTTGAAGTGAGTGAAACAATGAAATGAATAAGCTGTTCATAATTCTAACAAAAACATAAAATTAGTAGCCATAAATTTAACAAGAAATACACAGAACCTATATAAGGAACAATTGTAAACACTCCAAAAGTACACAAAAATGGTCACATTTCATTAAATTAAATAGGTGCTTTTGCTTCCCATTATATTTAAATTCTTCAAATTCTTTTTTTCCCTCCATTCTCACTAGTTTTAACAGCTTTATTGAGGTAAAATTGATATGCAGTGAATTGCAAAGATGTAAGATGTACAATCTGATGAGTTTTGACATACACAAACACCAGTGATATTATCACCACAATCAAGGTAATAGATATATCTAACACATCCCAAAGTTTCCTTTGTCCCTTTGTATGTGTGTGTGTGTGTGTGTGTGTGTGTGTGTGTGTGTGTAGAGAACAATTAACATAAGATCTAACCTCCTAACACATTTTGAAGTGCACAATACCACTTGGTTAACTATAAGCACTATGTTGTACAGCACATTTCTAGAATTTATCATCTAGCATAACAAACTTTATAAACATTGAACAACTCTCCATATTAATAAGATTATATTGTAAGATGCTAGTAACTTGCACCTGAATCAGCTTCAGTTTAAAACATAAATATTCTGCTAGAATAATTTAACAATTGCTAAAAATATAACAAGACCCATACTTATCTCTGTAACAGGATAGTAGTACAAATACAGAACCATGATATCAATTTAAAGGTAATTACATGAACAATGGAAACAAACTCAAGGAAATATTACTAAAAGATAAAAATATAAAATGAAACATATGTAGAATAAAGAGAAAAATCCTAGCATTAGAATATTGAAATGGGATTTAATCAATAGCTATTAAAATTTGGTGCATAAATGTGGAGACATATTTTATAACTCAAATAATACCACATTTAATGTGTAATAAAAA
>NW_006775759.1:451268-502878 GCF_000442215.2 Lipotes vexillifer | reverse complement strand
CTTTCCCTATAATCATAGATGTGACAATCTCTTAATCTTAGCAAAAAACAAAACAAAATAAAACTGAACAACATTATTTCTCTTAATGGCCTACAACAAGAGGATCACTGACATCTCTTTTCCTGGGTACTTGTAACAGCATAGAGGCAGTTGCTTGATATAAAGGGGAAGGAATCACAAGGTAATCTTTTACTTTCTTATTAGTTTAAAGTTGAGAGAGAAAGAGAGAGGGAGCGGGATTTAGTTTTCAAAACTTAAGAAAGATACTAAAGCCATGACAATTATATACTATGTAATAATATAAAATGCTGTTTCAAAACTCTTTATCTTCTTTCCATAGGAACATTTGACCAAATAAAAAATAATTAAACTTTAAATAAAAACAAGCCTATAAAAATAGTTTCAAGGAAGAACAATATAATTTGATAGGGTGTTCAATTAACTTCATTTTTTTTCTGAGAAATATGTCATATTGCTGAAAAAGCCTCTTAAAATTAAAAGTAATAATAACAATCAGAGTTCCCTCAAGTATTTGTATGAACAGTAGCCTGCACATGCATGTGAGGATGCCACTGAGACGGGGGAAGAAACCATCAGAAAGAGTGGGTGGTTTAGGGATGGATTATATTTTCCTCCACCATAGTAGAAAGATCCTTGAATACTCTAAGTAGAGTCCTTAAATCTGTATTGCTTCAGTGGTGGGATGAAATTTATCTGAAAATAAAGTATGATCTGTGTATGATTTAATTAACTTAATAGTAAGTTTCTAATGTATCAAATTCAAAATTTATCTCTACTAGAACAAAAATCCCAAATATTTAAAAGAGTACAAAAAAATCCAGCACTCAACAAGGTAAACTCACAATAAAAAGCTATGAGACATTTAAAAAAAAACTATAAATATATGACTTTTAACATATATATATATATATATATATATATATATCTTTCACTAGACAAAGTCACAGTAATGACACAGAGGATAAAATTAGTTGATAAGAACTTTAAAACTGCTATTATAAATATATTATGGTCAAAAAAGATAGAGGTAAGCATAAGTATGTGAGTAGAGAAATAAAAAGAGATCCATATTAAACTCCATAGAGATAAAGATTATCATCTAAATTTAAAAATATATTGGATAGGGTTAGCAGAAAATAAGACATAGTATAGAAAAAGAAATTGATGAACTTGAAGGCATAGTAATAGAAGCTACACAAAATGAAACACAGAGAAAATTAGCCAACACCCCCCTTAAAAAGAAAAAAAAAAGAAAGAAAATGAACAAAGCAGCCTACCATACATGAATAAAAGTCCCTGATGGAAGGAGTGTAGACAGAAACAAGTACTGAGAGACACAATAGCTAAAGTATTTTCAAATGTAATGAATTCCACATACACAGATATCCAAGAAGCTCAATTAACCAAGTAGAAAAAAGAAACATACAAGCAAAATCACCCCTGGCACATCATAATCAATATGTTGAACATCAGAGAAAAAGAGAACATCTTTAAAAAAGAGGAAAAGTTAGAAAAGCGTATTAGCAACAAAGGAACAAATTAAAGAATAAAAACAGACTTATTATAAGCCATACAAGTTATAAAACAGTGGAGTGACATCTATAAAGTACTAAAAGAAAATTCTTCTAATTAATATATATACATTCAGCAAATTATATAACCTGTAAATGTAATTTTAAAAACAAAGGCCAATCAAAAACTTTTTTCCATAGCTACAAGAGCCAAGAGAATTAATCTTCTATAGACCACAATATATTATATATATTTTATAGAGAGAGCAAAGAAACTAGTTAATGTGTGGTTAAATCTAACCATTAAATACAACACAAAAAACTCATGAAATTGAAAAACATAAAAGAGAAAGAAATAAAACTTTTGATAATACTAGCATGTAAGTCATGAGGGGCAAATGGATTTAAAGTACCACAGGATAATTTATTGTGCAGGAGAAATGTTAAAATACTGATTAATTTTAAGCATTTATAAGTTAAATAATGAAGTTAAATAAGAAGCGTAAAAATGTTACCAAAATTGGGCTTCCCTGGTGGTGCAGTGGTTGAGAGTCCGTCTGCCGATGCAGGGGACAGGGGTTTGTGCCCCCGTACGGGAAGATCCCACATGCCGGGGAGCGGCTTGGCCCGTGAGCCATGGTCGCTGAGCCTGCGCGTCCGGAGCCTGTACTTCGCAACGGGAGAGGCCACAGCAGTGAGAGGCCCGTGTACCGCAAAAAAAAAAAAAAAAAAAAAGTTATCAAAACTGATGCAAGAAGAAATAATAAATCTCTTTGTCCCTATATCCGTATAAGAAATTGAATCAATGGTTAAATAAATTCCCACAAGAACACTCCAGGTCCAGACCAGATGGATTCCTGGGCAAGTTTTACCAAATATTCAAAGAACAGGTAATTTAAAATTTTCTCCTACGAGGGTAGGTAATCATGATTCGAAAGATACAGAAAGGGAAATTACAGAAAAATCAGTCATAAGTATAGAGGCAAATAATAAAACAAATGTTAACAAAAATTTTTCAGTAAGGCAAGACCTTCTCGGTAATATATAATAAGCTTTAAGTACAAGTCAGAATTATCCCAGGAATTCAGGTTTACTGTTGGAAATCAATTAATATAATCTACAATATTAACAGATTAAAGGAGGAAAAATTATATGATAATTTTATCAGATGTAAAAAAGTCTTTAGGGAAATTTAACATCTCTTCATGATTTTTAAAAACTATAGAATACAGGATTTCTTAACCTGATAAAGGGTATCTATAAAAAAAAAAAACTTTTGTAAAAAAAAAACCTCTTAAAGATGTAAAAACAAACAACATTAAACTACATTGTTTAGTGATGTATACGTATCTGGTAAAATTATGAAAAAAGACCAAAAATATTCATTATAAAAAAATGAGGATAGTGGTCACCTCAGAAAGAAAAGGAGGGGAAATTATTGGTGATGAAGGGGTCTTTTAATTACTTGAAGCAGTCTAGTTCTAAAACAAGGAATGATGTATACTTAATTATTTAAAATGTTGGAGAAGTTTTTGATCTTTTGAAGTCTGTTCTCATGTGGCAATGCCATTTGCCTGCTTTTACAGTGATATCTCCCATTAGATTGATTAATTTGAATTCCTGGAGTTTCAGGCTCTATTTATTTTTATGACCCAAAAATCTTTTCAAAAGAACTATAAACACTCTCATCAAATTCAAATTCAGTGCATGCCAACTGCAGGATACACACACACACACACACACACACACACACACATTTCCTCCCCTGTCCATTTCTCTATCTATGTAGCTGTCCAGTATAAAGATAGAATCTTGCCTTTAATTCTGGCAGCATCACAACGGAATGCAAAGAAAAGTGTGTTGTGGTCAGTTGATAAATGCTCCAATTTTAGCTTTACTACCTTCCCCCACCATACACACACACATAGACACACTTGGATGAGGTCTTAACATGCGAACTGTAGTTTTCTTACATGTGCAATAATAATTTTCTCATAGAATTGTGAAGATTACATGAAATGTATGTTAAATTTATATATAAAAACATCCAATCCAGTTTTTCTACAATTTGAGTCTATTTAGATTCCTAATTCAACAGTTCTGAAATAACAAATTCCTAAGACCTGGAAAAATGTCTCTGTTATTAAATTGCAAATGTGAATGTGAAATGTGAAAAACATATCAAAACACAATACCATTAGGATAATGGTATCTTGTTTATCATTGTTATCATTATTGTTGTTGGTTTTGTTAATTTCTCATGGAACCAGGGAGTGAAATTATGTTGGTGAGAAAAAACTATTTTTCAGCTGTATTTTGTAACCCAGTTATATTTTATTTCAATGGTCTTGAAAAATTACATTACACAATCTTAGATATTAGTTAAGTTGTTAGTATTTTTAGAAGTGTTGATAGGCAAAAATAAGCAACAGTTCATATCATTCCTGGCTCAAATTATTTTAAGCAACATGTAAATGGATCCTATATGTTGCTAACAAAATCTGCTTAAACATTTAATATATTATTTTAACTTTTAAATAGCAGTAGTTCTAACCTGAAAAGGCTTTTCTAGTGATTGGAGAATAGCCATGACATTTCCTATTAAATATTCTGTGTGAGTTTAAACTGGTTTTTTATGTCTATGTATACAGGTACACATATATCATTTGCTTCATATTTTTGTTTTATATTATATATCTGTATATTTATGCTCTATATTTATATAAATACGAAAAGGTATCTAATATACACATCTAGATGAACTTAATTTTTACTCCATCAACAAAATTATGAAAATCCTAATGTTTTGGACACATAATACCTAGTCAGTGTTATCAGCTACCATCCGCTTGAGGGCAGCATATCCTAAAGGCAGATACACTGCTTGGAAAAGAAGCCATGCCTGAGATTGGCTTTAACTTAAGCCTTAACATTCACATCTTTCAAATGATACACATTTGTATATCCTCACAAAAGTTTTGAGACCATTATTTTACAGATGAAGAAATCAACATCAGATTGTTACTGAAGCAGGTTTGTTTGCCCAGTGTGCAGCAAGCCAAATGCTCAGCCACCATGGTATGCAGCCGAGAAAGGGCTTTTCCTGAGGCAGCCATTCGAGAAGATAGGAGAAGTCTCAAATCAGCCTCCCCCAAGGCGAGGAGCTCAGGATTTTTATGCGATGGAGAAGCATGGTGGTTGGAGGCAGGAAAAATGTAAGGTAATAGCTGCTCTGCCCATACTTAGATCTGAGTTACTTGCTTCCTCACTGGATGCTTGATCAGAAAACTACGGGACTAGCATGATCTTAGGTGGAGTTTTTGGCCCTCTGACATAGAAAGATCATCCATCAGACACTCATGCAGGCCCAAATGAATGGTCGGTGGTCTCAACTGGTTTGCATTGGGCAAGACTAACTCCATGTTCCAGAAAAAAAACTTAGGAGACAGTCACTATAGTGACCCATACACACAGTGTTATCTATTAATATAGGGGGCATTAAAGGAATCTTGTAATACATTGTCTAAGCTATGTGAAGCTTGCAGGTTATGCGATTTTTAAGAAAAATTAAAACAAGGTTGGTCAGTGAAGGCAGGTTACAACATTTTACTAAGCAAGTTATAGTTTAAGATATCTAACTGATGACTAGCCTCACTTTCAAGAGAAGTAGAGAAAACCAACTGCATAACAAGAAGCATAGCAACCATAAATTTTTGACTTTTAATTTGGAGAACAAATAATGATTGGAATACTAGAAAAGAAGCACACAATTTATATTGATCGAATTTATGCCCTGCTATGAGCAACTTTAGAAATGAATTCCCTGACCTCTATTTTTTTCGTTTATTTAAAAAAAATGTATCCTCATATCTATGGAGGAGTAAAGAGAAGAGGTTAAAAGAAGAGAATACTGAGAGACAGGAAAGGAATAAATATTTTTCCTGAATATAAAATCATATTTGCTAAGCATAACACAGTTCTATTTCATGCAGCTCTAGTCATTAATATCACTAGATTTAACTAGATTTAACTATGCTTAGAGAAAAAAATTGAAAATAAGCAGAAAAGTTTTCCAAATTGAATTGCTTATAAACATATATATATATATATATATACAGTGAAAGAACAAATAATTTTTAAAACATTTCCTTTAATGAGCTTGGAAGGGCTTGCTTTTTGCTTGTTACTTTAAATTTTATTTATTTATTTATTTATTTATTTATTTATTTAATTTTGGCTGTGTTGTGTCTTCGTTTCTGTGCGTGGGCTTTCTCTAGTTGCAGAGGCTTTCTCTAGTTGCAGCGAGCAGGAGCCACTCTTCTTTGCGGTGTGCGGCGGGCCTCTCACTGTTGCGGCCTCTCTTGTTGCGGAGCACAGGGTCCAGACACGCAGGCTCAGTAGTTGTGGCTCACGGGCCTAGTTGCTCCGTGGCATGTGGGATCTCCCCAGACCAAGGCTCGAACCCACGTTCCCTGAATTGGCAGGCAGATTCTCAACCTCTGCACCACCAGGGAAGGGAAGCCCTTTACTTGTTACTTTAGCATTCCTGTTCCTTATTTTTTTCACAAGGTGGTGCTATTAATGTGACTTTCCTTTATTGATTGAAATATAAGATGTCTTTAGTACATTTTGAAATAATGAAGTTTAGCTGCCAAGCTGTTTTGTGGTTACTTGCCAGTTAACAGTAAAGCCTTTGTCAGTGGCTTTCTGATTACTTGTTACTTGTCATGAGAGAATGTAGAGGAAATGATTTAGAGAAAAAACATCTACTTTGCTCTTAAGGTCAGGAGTAAAATCCTTACTATAGCTGCCTATGGATCCCAAAGCAGCAAATCTCTAGTTACAATTCCCACAAACATGATAGTGTAGCATAAACATGAGAACAGAAAATTCTCACCAGGACTATGGCCAGTTTATTCTTTCCTCTTCTTTTCTTTGTTTTTTTTTTTTTACAATTTCAAATTTTATAATTTAAAAGAAATGATGAAGTCTATAAGAACTAAATTCGCCTATTGTGTTAAACTTGTAAAGTTATAGATTAATTTCATTATCAGATGAAATCACTCTGTGACTGGATAAGTGAGACAAAAGCAAGATCATGCTGTTATTATGTCTAAGCCCAGTCAAAAACAAAAACGCTGTGGAACCATGAAAGTAATTAAACACCTCTCTGCTAATATAAGTGACTGATATTTCTTTACTGATGACAGTTTTAGCCTCACTCTATTTCTCCCACCTTCTAGATAACATATTAAGATTTTCATCATAGAATTGTTTCCATTTTCTTACTGGCCCAGTATTGGACAAATCCCAGCTTCCTTGAACCCTTCCCCAAATCACTTAAAACAAATCCAAGTACTCTCTTGATTCAGTAAATAATTAACTTTTTGACAGATGGCCTTTAACACTCTACAGTTTGCTTTTTTAAAAAAAAATTATTGAAGTATAGTTGATTTACAGTGTTGTATCAGTTTCCGGTATACAGTAAAGTGATTCAGTTATACACACACACACACACACACATATACATGTTATTTACATTCTCTTCCTTTATACGTTATTACAAGATATTGACTATAGTTCCTTGTGCTATACAGTAGGTCCTTGTTTGCTCTCTATTTAATATATATATATATATATATATATATATATATATTAGTGTGTATATTTTAATCCCAAACTCCTAATTTATTCTTCTCCCCCCACTCCCCTTTGGTAAGCAGAAGTTTTTTTCTGTTTGTGAGTCTATTTCTGGTTTGTAAATTAGTTCCTTTGTATCCTTTTTTTTCAGATTCTACACATAAGTGATATCATAGTCTGCTTTTTAAATTTGCTATGTATTATGAGCATCCTCATGACCTATATATGATATTATATTGACCTATTCTGTAGTATAGATTTACCACAATTTATTCAACCAAATCCATATCAATGGACAATAAAAATGCATCCTTTTTACCACTACAAACAAATACTGTTGCTTCTATTTCTTTCGAAGAGATTTCCCAATAATAAGATTACTAGGTGAACATATGGTATTTTTAGTTATAATAAACATTTTAAAAAGCCTGTTGTTATATTTCTACCACCAGCAGCAGATGCTTCAATAATTTTCCTTGTCATTTTACTAGGTGAAATTTACTATCTTAGTAGTCAGTCTCTTATTAGTGTGGTTGAGCATCTTTTTATGTGTCCATTCATTCATTTAGTGTATATAATTGTGTACTTACTACTTACTATTCTACATGCTGAACACACAGTGGTATACAAACAGATCAAGTTCCTTCCCTCATGGAGTTTACGTTGTTTGGGTAAAGACAGTCTATAAACAAATGATAAAATTAACATATAATATGATAGATGGTGATAAGTAATGTGGAGAAAAAGAAAAGGTAAGTAAGAAGGAATAAATTGGGGACTATTAGATTCTATAGGGTGGTCAGAGAAGTCTTTCAATAAGATGACTGGCTGAAGAGGACAAGGGCTGAAATATGCAAACCAATTAGGAAATTGTTGCAATAATCAAAGCAATTGGTACCAGAAGTTTGGGAAAAAGTAACAATAGAAGATATGGTGAGAAGAGGTTAATTTTGGATATATTTTGAAGGTAGTTCTGCAAATCTCAGAGAAAAGGGTGTTGGAAATGATTTTAAGATTATGTTGACATGATAGAGTTGATATTTACCGAAATGAAGAAGGATGTGGTGGGAGCAGGTTTGGAGGTTGAAATAGAGAGTTCAATTCGGGAAACACTGTATTTGAAATGCTTGTTAGACATTCAGGTACATGTACTGAGTATACTTTTGGAGACAGAAGTTTTGAGTTCAGATGAAAAGTCCGGAACAGAAATATAAACTGGGAAGTCGTCAGCTTGCAGATGATTTTTAAAGCAGTGAAACTGGATGAGCTCATCTACGGTGTAATGTGGGTAGAGAAGAGTTCCCAAAGCTAAGTCCTAGAAGACTCCAATATTTAGAGGTTGTCATGATGAGGGGAAAGCAGCAAAGGAGATGTGGTAAGAGGAGAACCAATTGGGAGTAGTGTTCCAAAAGCTAAATGTCAGTTTTCAAGCAGAAAATAATTAACTGTGTCCAATGCTGATAATAAAATAGTTAAGATTTGCCATACAATTTAGCAATATGGAGGCTTTTGGTGAACTTGGAAAGAGCAGATGCGTGAGGTGGTGGAGGTGAAAGCTGCACTAGAGTAGATTTGAGGAGGAAGAAGAGAATCTGGAGATTGTGAATATAGTGAACACTTTCTAAGAATTTGCTGTAAAGGGAGCAGAGAAATGAAGTGATTGCTGAAGGCTAAAGTAGGGTAAAGAGATTTTTGTATTTTGTTTTTAACATGTTATAAATAACATTTCATGAGATGAAGGAATGATTGTGCAAGAAAGATGGAAGTATTGGTGGAGTGATATTGAAGAGTCTAGAGAGTAAGTGGGCATGGGATCTAGTGCAGTTCTGGAAGGGTTGGCATTGTATGACAACCTGGACAGTACATCCACAGAAAAAGGTGAGAAGATCATAAGGAATCAGACACACACAAACTGGTATATAGGAACTTGGATGTTCTCTTCTGATTGCCTTTATCAGAAATCGGAGGTGGTTTTGGAGGTTTGAGAACAGCAGAGGAAGAATGGAATAGTCTTCTAGAAGAATGGAAAAGTGAATGAAACCAGAATGTTGTGTCAACATAATCATGATTATGAATATAAATGGTACTATTCAGCATGATTGTGTGGATTTTTCCAGCCACCTTTCACTGCAATGGGGTAAAGGAGCTAATGAGTGTATGGTTGATACAAAAGAGTGATTCATGTAATGCATCATAAAATCTCTGCTGGGTAAAGATGTAATAAGGATATGAGAGAAAATGTGTGATAATGACAAGTGGCAAAGTCAGTGGATTGTTTATACCAATGTGTTGAAAGATTGCTGAATTGTAATACTAGAAATAATGAGTTTAATGGACATTCCGACATCTCCTGAAAAATTTTCTACCCCTAATCTTCACACATTTTTAAGAAGGTTGTTTTGTCAATTTTTATATTTTGAGTAATAGTATCTTGTCACTCATATGTGTTACAAATATTTTAATTAATACACAATATTTACCTTTCCTATTTTAAAAATCCTATTCAAGCATTGTGTATATTTTATTACTTTTTCATTAGTTTCTGCTCAGCACTATTTCAGGCTCATTTCATTCTATTTTGAGATCTTTGCACTCGTTGAGTTATTTTTGGTTAAAATCACTTTTAATAATTTTCTCAAAAATGTAAATGAATGGAATACTGTTTGAACCATTAAATGTTCCCAAAATATTTTGCTTTGGTCTTACTACATGAATAATATTTTGACAGTGGAAACAATTCTTAAGGAATAAACATTTAACTCTCTAAAAAGCTGTAGACATTATAGTTTACAGTGTTACAGATGAGGAATCCAGTAGTGGTCTGATTGTTCTCCCTTTGAAATAAAATCAACCAATTTATTCTATCTGACAGAACATGAACTTTTTCTCTTCAAATTCTGAAATCTTTCCAGTGTGAGACTTTGTTTCTCAAATCCTACCTTGAATTTATTGGGCACATTTCAACTTAAATTTCAATTGATTCTTTAGCACAGTAAAACACTTTTTCTTAAAATCAGTTTTTGATTATTGGTTTTATTGTCTTATTTCTATGTTTCTGAATCCCTTGTTGTTCTCTACAGAGTGCTCTGATCTTTCCTGCATTTCTCTAATACCTTGACACATTTTTCAGTTTTGGGTATTTTTCTTTACAAAATAGCTCTTTCATTTAACTTTCAGGATAACTCAGTTTTCATGAGTACCTATTTATGTTTCACTATTGAATATTTTAATTTAGAAAGTATGATTTTAAAAATTATCTTTCTTTTTAAATTCTTTAAATTCTTACATTTCTAAGAATTTTAAAACATTGTTTAAATTTTTCCTTTTTTTTTTTTTTTCATTAAGTCTGTTTAAGTAGGATCTTCCTATTTTGTTGTTTCTCTCAGTATTACTTAAATAAGATCTTCCTACTCGTGTATTTTCATGTGACCTTCCTGCTTGAAGAGATTAAATCTCCCAAAGTGTTCTTACATAACAACTTACTTTTGCTGGTCAGGTTGCCCATTTTCTTCTACCCCTCTCAATAATCATTGGTTAATTTCCGATTTTCTACATTTTTTACAAGATCTGTCTTTCCATCCCTAAAATATTGTACTTATTTATTTATTTAATTAAAAATTTTACACACCCTTGATTTCATCCTAGTTCTATTTCTTATAGGTTTTATGACTATGTTTTACTTAATAGCTAAGTAAATGAGCTATCTGATTTAGAGTATTTAATTGCTCAGTCTCTCCATTTATAAAATGGAGCTAAATGAAATGTTACAAGGTCAGCCCACTGCTTGGCACAAAAACATATTCTATGCTAGTTATCATTGTTAAATTTATGACTTTTAATAGCCATATCCTAGAGACTACTCAGTAAACACTTCATGATAGCTCATTCTAATCACCCACTTTTTAACTCACTAAACTTTGCTGCCTCTCTCACCCTTCATCTTACTTGTTTTGCAAAATCCTAACCATAATTAAACTCAACATTCCACCTACTTTATGCCTAAACAAGGCTTGAGAAAACCACACTACCATGGTACCTGGTTTCACTTCTAGTTGAAGGCCATGTCCATGCCCACAGGTATCTTTTTGTATTTGCTTATCTTTCACTCGCCTCTTCTAGAAAACTATTTCATATCTTCTTTGCTGTTTTCCTTTGCTTTCTCTTTTTATTGTTTAAGCACCCATCCTAGGCCTCCTGTTGGTTAAAATGTTTTAACCCTCACTATTCAGAGTATGATGAGGGTGGTGTACTAAATGATGTATTTAGTCAACTCAAACATATGGCCAATATATTTATATGGCCTTTATGTGGAGCCTACCCAGATTCAATTTTGTGAGGACTTCATGATAATGTAAAGTGACTGTACACTTTAGGGCTGCTTGTCAGGACTTTGAGTAAGAGTTCTTATCCATCAAGGGACAAAACCAGGCATAAACATTATGGTTAAGGTTCTTACTCACTCATCCTGGTAACAGGTACAGATGTTCAAGTTTACTCAGGATTCCTGGGGGACTGTTGAAGGTAACCTTTGTTGCAACCCTTAATTAGATATCAAGCCCAATCCCCTTGAATAAGTTCCATAGTACTAAAGAGATTTATTTAAAATAAAATCATTATAAAAGTGAAAACTTACATCTTATGCCCTGTAACAATAGTGGAAGTAAACATTTTTCCTCATTGCTTTCAGTGTAGATAAGGACTTTCTTTTTCAAGTTAACATTGCTCTGAAAAGTAACTAGCCCAACAGATCAGCAAATTTCCCAGATATAAATATACCATCTTTCTTTCTTCATCTCTTATCAACCAGTTTTATTTCTCAAACTTAGCTCTAGCATTTTGCAGGAAGTATATGATTTAGCATGACACAAAGATAAGTCTTTCAACAATCCTGTAAAAAACCATTTCATAAAAACTGCTTATTTTAATGAGCAGTGACAATAAAGTTATGCGAGCCTCAGGTATTCAGCTCTTAGGTTTCTGACTTCTATAGAGGACACCCACAGAGTTCAGAAACCAAACCTAAATGGGCTGAATACCACCGTTTCTTTCTCCATTTTTTTACTCTAGTGTTCTGAAAAGTTCCTCTACATAGATGAATTCAAGATAAATGGTATTATTTTAATCAGGAGAATTTCATGGGGTAAACTTGTTTTGCTGTCTATTTCAGTGTAATTGCCTATTTCTAAACCAATTGCAGTCAAAAATTCATTTGCAGGTTACATATTTTGGAACACATTTACAAGTTTTGCCTGTTCTATAGTTCTCACCCAGCCTAAACAAAACACTTTTCCTAGAAACAATTAACTTCATGAAATGTTGTACATGACAAAATATCCTATATGTCTTAATCACTGTGAACAATAACCTTCTAGAATATGTACTCAGTGTTCCAACTTGGAGTCTCAGAAAGGTGAGAGCCCCTACTGATGACTGTACATCCTGTGACTTTCATTCAGACAAATAATAACATATAGGCTGAAATATATTAACATTTACATCTCTACTGATTCAAGTCTCAGAAAAATAAGCTAATGTGTCAATGTGTCTTAAGACAGAATAGGAAGGAGAATCATTTTATGAGTTAATATCTTTTATTTTATATTTTATTTTTGCGGTACGCGGGCCTCTCACCGCCGTGGCCTCTCCCGCTGCAGAGCACAGGTTCCAGACGCGCAGGCTCAGCGGTCACAGCTCACGGGCCCAGCCGCTCTGTGGCATGTGGGATCCTCCCGGACCGGGGCACGAACCCATGCCCCCGACATCGGCAGGCGGACTCTCAACCACTGCGCCACCAGGGAAGCCCAACTATCTTTTATTTTTACCAAATAAAAAGCAAGGTGGAACTGGCCCACTCCTAACATTTGCAAGTTCAGGAGAAGAGTACAAATGGAAGTCTTGGCCCAGACCCTAGCTCCATTTACCACCCAAAAGGATCTCATATAAATGTATTTGGACAGACTAAGCCACAAGCTCAAGTTCTGTCCACACCCCTCCTTCCAAGCAAAAAGCCACCACTTGACCATCCTTCAAGCCTATAAGGTTGCACATGCCTGCAACAGAGGTCTGCTCTGAGGAGGAATGACATGGAAAGAAAACTTTATAGATCTGGGAGTGGGTTAGGGCTCTACAGGTAGAGAATTCCAGCATCTGGGCCTCCTAAAACATGGTCAAGAAGAAAGGACAGACTCCCTGGCTCCCAAGGGTCCTTGCCCAATAAAGAGAAGTACAGGCAGAGAAGGGCCAGAGTATGGCTCTATAAAGCTTATGAGCAGGTTATAGCCAGGAATATACGTCTTTCGACTAAAGTAAGACTAACCAACAGAATAAAAATCCTAGAGAACAGATGAGGAATGAAAGATAAGGAATTGTAGCACCATGAAAAGCCAGTCTGGCAGGCAATGGGGAGAGTGAGGCTAAGCAGTGAAGGATAGTTTTCACTTCGTGGCATCCTCTAGCTGTTTAATTTTTTTTTCTCAGTTGGGTTACAAGAGGCTGACTCTCTTGCTCCTATGTCTATACCAGACACCTAGTGCTTTTAACTAGGACTTTGTTCTTACTTTACTGAGAGCAAAAATCAGCTGTCTTACAGCTACCTGCAAACGTCTCTCTCTTAGGTCAGTTCACCACATAGCTCATAACATACTAGAGAGAAAACATAGGGGGAGCAATCTATACCCCTTCTAGAGATCCCACTGTTATTCTTTTACTTAGAACCAATCTGAAAAAACAGTAATAATAAAAATAAAATGATATATTTTATTACAATGAATAAAACTAAGGGCAATTAAGATTTCAGCTATAATAGAAAAAAATTTTAAAATACTTATCATTAACACTATTGTGGTGGTTTAAAAAAAAAATGGCTGTAAAAATTTTAATGCTCCTCTAAATGAAAGGGGTCTTTTTCACCTCCCCTTGAGTATGGATAGGCTTGTGACTGCTTTAATTAGAAGAATATGTCAGAAATGATACCATTTAACATCTGATGCTAGATCATAAAATGCTATGTAATAGCCATCTTGTTTACTAGAACACTTGCTCTTGGAGCCCTGAACTTCCTGGAATAAATCAAACTACATTAAGGCCACCATACCATGAGGAAGCCAAAGCCACAAGGAAAGAACATGTTTGGTCTCCCTTAACAGTTGAGTGCAGTTTTCAAGTCAACACAGCCCAGGCTCCAAACCTGTGATCCTGTGATTGAAAACACCTCCCATATGTTTCAGTACCCAGCCATTTGAGATTTGAGATTTGAGTCTCCCCAGTTGAGTTCCCCTACATTGCGGAGCAGAAAACAAACCATACTCTTTTCATCTTGTCGGATCAAAGATCCTCAGCATCTTTGAGGGTAAGAATATAGTTTTGTTTTATACCACTACCTTTTGGGATAGTTTGTTACATAAAAATAGATAACCTAATGATTGCCTATGTGTGTATGTGTGTGATTATTTTTCATATGTATGAATATGTATATGTCATATGAGAAATATAAGATATAACAATAAGTAATAAAGCTATCTATAATGTGATTATATAGTCAATGATGTGTCCAATCTTAATTGAACCACTGAATATTTTGCTGAATATTTTTCTGGGTCAGGGATCATGAACATTTCCTAACTTTCCCAGTCCTAAAGTTCTATGGTGGTTGGTTCAATTGTACAAATTAAAATAATTCAATGTTCAATTGTACAAATTAAAATAATTACATACTATGCTGTGTCCATTTTATTTCTGTTCAAAAATAATTTGAAAAATATTGTGTGACACCTTTAATAGCATTTATTGTATAATTTCTACATTTGAAGAGAGAAGAAACTGAGATTCTTCAAACTCAAATCCAAGCAGTTTAAAATGACTGGCATAGGGGATCTTCACAACAAAACTTCCTTTCAAAGTTCTAATAATAAAATTATTATTTTGTACAGAAATTACTTAAGTAATCTTAATCCTCAGGGGGCTTTATAAGACTTTAATTCTTCTACCCAGTTGTTCTGATTTAGATTTTTTTTTTTTTTTTTTGCGGTACATGGACCTTTCACTGCTGTGGCCTCTCCCATTGCGGAGCACAGGCTCCGGACGCACAGGCTCAGCGGCCATGGCTCACAGGCCCAGCCACTCCACAGCATGTGGGATCTTCCCGGACCGGGGCACAAACCCGTGTCCCCTGCATCGGCAGGCGGACTCTCAACCACTGTGCCACCAGGGAAGCCCTGATTTAGATTTTTCACCTTGGAGTTTCCTCATTATATTTTCCTTTACTTCTTGTTATCTCCATTTTCTGTTTTTTCCTCACTTCCTATTTCTTACTGGCTACTGATACTAAATGTTCTTGGAGGAAAAGAACCTAAATAAAGCACACACTGCTGCTGTTCTATTCATTTTTCTCTTGCTTAAATAGCTAGAATTTTTTTTTTACACCAAACTCTGCATGAGACTTAGTTATGCCAAACCTCACATACCCCTCTTTTGACTCTTTGGAAACCATCTGCTTAAATATCTGCAATATCTCCTTCCTCTGGAGACATGGCTTTTTCCCAGCAGGCACCCTTACTTACAGGAGAATCATATTTGGTAATTTTTAACACTCCTCTGAATAGGAAAAGTGATTTAGTGAGTGTGGAGAATTACACTCAGGCAAGATGTGTTTTGTCCCATTGTGAGGAAGAAGAAATTAGGACAGAAAAATGAAGTAAGTTTTCCATGATTGCATAGCTATTTATGCAGAATTAGAAATCCGGTTCTGATTCTGAATGCCTCTGCTCAATTCACGCTGCCCATGGTTGTCACTTAGACTTTCTAACTTGACTGTGCCCTCAAGAATGATTCTTTTTTTTTTTTTTTTTTTTGTGGTATGCGGCCCTCTCACTGTTGTGGCCTCTCCCGTTGTGGAGCACAGGCTCCGGACGCGCAGGCTCAGCGGCCACGGCTCATGGGCCCAGCTGCTCCGCGGCATGTGGGATCCTCCCGGACCGGGGCACGAACCCGTGTCCCCTGCATCGGCAGGCGGACTCTCAACCACTGCGCCACCAGGGAAGCCCTGATTCTTTTTTTAATTTCACAAAACAGAAGGCCCTAGTAGTATTTTAGCTCAAGTTATTATATTCTAGTTAAAATTCCAAAACTTAGCTCATTAAAAATGCACTTTTAAAAAATTGAATGGGGAGGGGTGGATTCAAGATGGCAGCATGGGAAGAAGTAGAGTTTGCATCTCACCACAACTAGGGTGCCTGCCGGATGCTGGTGGGGACCTCAACACCCAAGAAGATGGGAGGAACCCCCAGGTGAACCAGTAAGATGTGGGGGGACTGAGGGGGGATGAGAAGTGGAGGTGGGACAGGACCAGCGCTCCTGAGGGGTGGCTGGAAGCGGGGAGGGGTTTCCACTCCTGGAGGGACTCTCGGGGCCTTGGATCAGGGGGGAGCACGCTGAGTGTTTCCCTTGCCCAATCGGCCTGGGAAGCCTCCCCACCTCTTGGACAAAGTCCTAGGCCCTCAGAGGCCCCCTCCTGCCTGCGTTGGTCCTAGGGGCATAGGAGGGAGGCTGAGGAAGAACAGGAGAGGCAGGTGGGAGGGGACCTCTAGAACTGGAGGAGTCGGAGAAGAGTGGAGGGCATTTGCCCTGCCCACTTGAGCCCAGAAGCCTGCTGGGCTGCCAGGCTGTGTTACACGCCCTCTGAGACCAGAGGTACACCTGGGACCCTTCTGTTCCATTGAGCCTAAGCTCCATGCCACACACCCCTCCCAGGGCCTTTTCCAGCCCTGTGGGTCCTAAGTATAGGCCCTGCCCACTGCCTAAACCCCACCCCTGCCTAAGCCCCACCTCACACAACAAAGGACTTTTCCACCTTTTTTTTTTCCTTCTCTTTTTTTACTATTGTGGTTCTGTTTTGCCTTCCAGTTGTTTCATCTATATTTTTATTTTAATATTATTTCTAACATATCTGTTAGTTTCCTAGTCTAATTTTATTTTTTACTCTTTGGTATTCTTTTATTTGTATTCTTTTTTTTCTGGCAACCCAGTGCAGATGACAGGATCATTGTTCACGAGCTGGGGGTTGGGTTGAAGCTCCTGCAGTGGGAGCTCTGAGTCCGAACTACTGGACTAACAGAGAACCTCAGACCCCAGGGAATATTAATTAGAGTGAGGTCTCCCAGTGGTCCGCATCTTGGCATCAAGAGCCGGCTCTACCCAACAGCCTTCAAACTCCAGTGTTGGAAGCCTCAGGTCAAACAACCAGTAAGACAGGAACACAATCCCACCCATCCAAAAAAAAAAAAAAAAAAATGAGATGGCAAAAACTATGTCACAGATGAAGGAGCAAAGTAAAAACTTACAAGACCAAATAAATGAAGAGGAAATAGGCAATATACATGAAAAAGAATTCAGAGTAATGATAGTAAAGATGATGCAGAATATTGGAAAAGGAATGGAGGCACAGATTGAGAAAATACAAGAAATGTTTCACAAAGATCTTGAAGAACTAAAGAACAAACAAACAGAGATGAACAACACAATAACTGAAATGAAAAATACACTAGAAGGAATCAATAACAGAATAACTGAGGCAGAAGAACAAATAACTGAGCTGGAAGACAGAATAGTGGAAATAACTGCCAAGGAGCAGAGTAAAGAAAAAAGATTAAAAAGAATTGAAGACAATTTCAGAGACCTTTGGGACAACACTAAATGCACCAACATTTGAATTATAGGGATCCCAGAAGAAGAAGAGGAAAAGAAAGGGTCTGAGAAAATATTTAAAGATATTATAATGGAAAGCTTCCCTAATGTGAGAAAGGAAATAGTCACCTAAATCCAGAAAGCACAGAGAGTCCCATACAGGATAAACCCTAGGAGAAATACACCAAGACACATACTAATCAAACTAACAAAAATTAAATTCAAAGAAAAAATATTAAAAGCAACAAAGGAAAAGCAAAAATAACATACAAAGGAATCCCCATAAGGTTATCAATTGATCTTTCAGCAGAAACTCTGCAGGCCAGAATGGAGTGGCAGGATATACTTAAAGTGATGAAAGAGAAAAACCTACAATCAAGATTACTCTACACAACAAGGATCTCATTCAGATTTGATGGATAAATCAAAACCTTTTTAGACAAGCAAAAACTAAGAGAATTCAGCACCACCAAACCAGCTTTACAACAAATGCTAAAGAAACTTCTCTAGGCAGGAAACACAAGAGAAGAAAAAGACACACACACACACACACACACACACACACACACACACACAAACAACAAAAAACAAAGAATTAAGAAAACAGTAATAGGAACATACATATTGATAATAAACTTGAATGTAAATGGATTAAAGGCCACAACCAAGAACAAAGACTGGCTGAATGGATACAAAAACAATATCCATATATATGCTGTCTACAAGAGACCCACTTCATACCTAGGGACACATACAGACTGCAAGTGAAGGGATGGAAAAAGATATTACATGAAAATGGAAATCTAAAGGAAACTGGAGTAGCAATACTCACATATAATAAAATAGATTGTAAAATAAAAACTGTTACAAGAGATAAGGAAGGACACTACATAATGATTAAGGGATCAATCCAAGAAGAAGATCTAACAATTATAAATAAAGATGCACCCAATGTAGAAGCACCTCAATACATAAGGCAAATGCTAACAACCATGAAAGGGGAAATCGACAGTAACAAAATAATAGTAGGGAACTTTAACACCCCACTTACACCAATGAACAGATCATCCAAACAGAAAATAAATAAGGAAACACAAGCTTTAAATGAGACAATAGACCAGACAGATTTAATTGATATTTTTAGAACATTCCACCCGAAAGTGACAGAATACACTTTCTTCGCAAGTGCACATGGAACATTCCCCAGGATAGACCATAACTTGGGTCACAAAGCAAACCTCAGAAAATTTAAGAAGATTGAAATTGTATCAAGCATCTTTTCTGGCCACAACGCTATGATATTGGAAATCAATTACAGGGAAAAAAACTGTAAAACAAACACATATGCAGGATAACAGTGCACTAGTAATAACTAAGAGATCACTGAAGAAATTAAAGAAGAAATAAAAGAATACAGAGAAACAAATGACAATGAAAACAGGATGACCCAAAACCTATGGGATGCAGCAAAAGCAGTTCTAAGAAGGAAGTTTATAGCAATTCAATCTCACATCAAGAAAGAAGTAAAATCTCAAATAAACAATCTAACCCTACACCTAAAGCAACTAGGAAAAGAAGAACAAAGAAAACCCAAAGTCAGTAGAAGGAAAGAAATCATAAAGATCAGAGCAGAAATAAATGAAATAGAAATGAAGAAAACAATAGCAAAGATCAATAAAACTAAAAGTTGATTCTTTGAGAAGATAACCAAAATTGATAAACACTTAGCCAGACTCATCAAGAAAAAAAGGGAGAGGATGTAAATCAATAAAACTAGAAATGAAAATGAGAAAGCACAACTGACACCACAGAAATACAAAGGATTATAAGAGACTACTACAAACAACTATATGCCAACCATGAAGAAATGGACAAATTATTGGAAAGGTACAATTTTCCAAGACTGAGCCAGGAAGAATTAGAAAATATAAACAGACTTATCACAAGTAATGAAATTAAAACTGTAATTAAAAATCTTCCAACAAACAAAAGGTAGTTTCACAGGCAAATTCTATCAAACACTTATAGGAGAGTTAACACCCATCCTTCTCAAAATCTTCCAACAAATTACAAAGGGAGGAACACTCCCAAATTCGTTCTACAAAGCTGCCATCACCCTGATACCAAAATAAGAAAAAGATATCACAAAAAGAGAAAATTATAGACCAACATCACTGATTAACATAGATGCAAAAATCCTGAACAAATACTAGCAAACAGAATCCAACAACATATTAAAAGGATCATACACCATGATCAAGTGGGATTTATCCCAGGAATGCAGGATTCTTCAAAATATGCAAATTAATCAATGTGATACACCGTATTAACAAACTGAAGAATAAAAACCATATGATCATCTCAATAGAAGCAGAAAAAGCTTTTGACAAAATTCAACACCAATTTATGATAAAAACTCTCCAGACAATGAGCATAAAGGGAACTTAACTCAACATAATAAAAGCCATATATGACAAACCCACAGCAAGCATCATGGTGAAAAACTGAAAGCATTTCCACTAAGATCAGGAACAAGACAAGGATGTCCAATCTCACCACTTTATTCAACATAGTTTTGGAGGTCATAGCCATGGCAATCAGAGGAGTAAAAGAAATAAAATGAATACAAATAGAAAAAGAAGAAGTAAAACTCTCACTGTTTGCAGATGACATAGAGAATCCTAATGATGCCACCAGAAAACTACTAGAACTAATCAATGAATTTGGTAATGTTGCAAGATACAAAATTAATGCACAGAAATCTCTGGCATTCCTAAACACTAACAATGAAAAATCAGAGAGAGAAATTAAGGAAACAATCTCATTTACCATCACAACAAAAAGAATAAAATATCTAGGAATCAACCTACCTAAGGAGGTGAAAAACGTACTCAGAATAAAACACTGATGAAAAAAGTCAAAGATGACATAAACAGATGGAGAAATATACCATGTTCTTGGATGGGAAGAATCAATATTGTGAGTGACTATACTACCCAAAGCAATCTACAAATTCAATGCAATCCCTATCAAACTACCAATGACATTCTTCACAGAATTAGAACAAAAAAATTTACAATTTGTATGGAAACACAAAAGAACCTGAATAGCAAAAGCAATCTTGAGAAAGAAAAACGGAGCTGCAGGAATTAGGCTCCCTGACTTCAGATTATGCTCCAAAGCTATAGTAATCAAGACAGTATGGTCCTGGCACAAAAACAGAAATATAGATCAATGGAACAGGATAGAAACCCAGAGATAAACCCATGCACATATGATCAACTTATCTTTGGTAAAGGAGGCAGAGTATACAATGGAAAAAAGACAGCCTCTTCAATAAGTGGTGCTGGGAAGACTGGACAGCTACATGTAAAAGAATGAAATTAGAACACTCCCTAACACCATACACAAAAATAGACTCCATATAATTTAAAGACCTCAATGTAAAGCCAGAACTTATAGAACTCTTAGAGGAAAAGCACTCTATGACATAAATCACAGCAAGATCCTTTTTGACCCACCTCTTAGAGAGAGGGAAATAAAAATAAACAAATAGGACCTAATGAAACTTAAAAGCTTTTGCACAGCAAAGGATACCATAAACAAGATGAAAATACAACCCTTAGAATGGGAAAAAATATTTGTAAATGAAACAACGGACAAAGGATTAATCTCCAAAATATACAAACAGCTCATGTAGCTCAATATCAAAAAAACAAACAACCCAATTAAAAAATGGATGGAAGACCTAAATAGACATTTCACCAAAGAAGACATACAGATTGCCAACAAACACATGAAAAGATGCTCAACATCACTAATCATTAGAGAAATGAAAACCAAAACTACAATGAGCTATTACCTCACTCTGGTCAGAATGGCCATTATCGAAAAATCTAGAAACAGTAAATGCTGGAGAGGGTGTGGAGATAAGGGAACCCTCTTGCACTGTTGGTGGGAATGTAAATTGATACAGCCACTATGGAGAACAGTATGGAGGTTCTTTAAAAAACTAAAAATAGAACTACCATATGACCCAGCAATCCCACTACTGGGCCCATACCCTGAGAAAACCATATTCAAAAAGAGACATGTACCACAATGTTCATTGCAGCACTATTTACAGTAGCCAGGACATGGAAGCAACCTAAATATCCATCAACAGATGAATGGATAAAGAAGATGTGGCACATATATACAATGGAATATTACTCAGCCATAAAAAGAAACAAAATTGAGTTATTTGTTGTGAGGTGAATGGACCTGGAGTCTGTCATACAGAGTGAAGTAAGTCAGGAAGAGAAAAACAAATTCTGTATGCTAACGCATATATATTGAATCAAAAAAAACGGTACTGATCAACCTAGTGACAGTGCAGGAATAAAGACGCAGACATAGAGAATGGACTTGAGGACATGGGGGCTGGGGAGGGGGAAGCTGGGGAAAAGTGAGAAAAGCATCGACATATATATACACCACCAAATGTAAAATAGATAGCTAGTGGGAAGCAGCAGCATAGCACAGGGAGATCAGCTCGGTGCTTTGCGACAACCTAGAGGGGTGGGATAGGAAGGGTGGGAGACAGGTTTAAGAGGGAGGGTATATGGGGATATATGTATGCCTATGGCTGATTCACTTTGTTGTACAACAGAAACTAACACAGCATTGTGAAGCAATTATACTCCAAAAAAGATGTATAAAAATATTGAATAAACATTTTTAAAATAAATGGATTGTCCAACTTATTGCTTGTAAGATTTTCATGCATTGATTCTAAATTCAAAATTATTTGGAAATATGGTAAAGTTATTGAGATTATTTTCAACATATGTGTAGTGAGATGGAAGGAATAATACACTAATATTGTGGGAGAAAGGAAATTTTAGAGGGAAAGAAGAAAGAAGAAACTTTTTTCCATTTTAGAATTTTTAAAAAATATCTTATTGAACTGTATTATGACTTTGTAAATTATGTTACATGATCTTTCAAAATCAGGACAAAATGAGAAAATATGCATGAATTCAGGTTGAAAATAATTCATACCTCTTTAGTGACATTGTACTTAGCAAGATTATTTTCACTTCAGAAAAAAGAAAAACAAATTTATCTTATTGGCCTTCAGTATCTAGGAATTGTCTCATGTATAATAGACAAGCCATGAAACATAAAATTAGACCATTGTTTATTTCTTTGGGTTTCACTTACCTTTTACAGGATCCACGTGTTACTTTTTTGGCAACCACATCACAGAGGTATCTCATTATCACTCACGTCAGAATGTTCTCACTACCTGGGAAATTTTGCTGAGTAAATGCTTTGAACTAAACACACCTGGATAACTGAATGGGGCAGAATCAACACAGCTACAAAACAAGGTGTTGTCTAAGGCAGTTTGTAACTTTCTCCCAGTTCTAGCACATGCCTGTGTTTTTCCTCCTTTTCTTTTCTTTTCTTCTCTTCTCTTTTTTCTTCTTCTTTCTTTTCTTTTCTTCTCTTTTCTTTCCTTTCTTCTTTTTTTTTTGAGTGTTTTAAGTGTACCTTTATGTCAGATTAATCATATTTAATTTTGCACTCCATGGTATACATATGACAGATAAATCTGATAGAACGATTATAAGGAATATTCTCTGTATGGTTCTTTCATTGATTCATTTTTCAAAATAAATAATATATAGACACAATTTTCTGTTAAGGATTTTGAAATTCTTACATATATATTTTTTTTTCCCTTATGCAGATGTATTTTATTTATCTACGTATAACCTGACTTGCTCTAGAAAAGTTTTCAGACATCTTCTTAAGCAAAAAATGTATGGCATCCAGTCACAAGCCATTCTCTTGGAAAGACTCCTCACTGCTTTCAAAACAATCTCATTATTTTTATTTATTTCTTTACTTATTTATATTGAATGAAAGATTCTTTAAATTCTATAGTGCTTTACAATTTTCAAAAGTTTCACGAGTGATTTCATATAATCCCTTAATAAAACTTTTCCTCCATACCTCTATATTGCCCCTCCTCTTTTCCCTCTCCCCACTGGTAACCACTAGTTAAAGCAAACTTATTATTTAAAACACCCAAAAGACAGGCCTTAATCACTAAGTAAGGTCTTCAGATATCTTCAATTTTCACTGTAGGATGTCAGAACTTTCAAGGCTAGGAAAAGGGAAAGTAAGAAAAATTTAATTTAAATTCACCAAGTTTAAAATTTGTTCCACCCAACAAGTCACGATGGCTGAGGTCATGTAGCTAGTAACTGGGAACATCCAGATGCTAACCTGAGGGTTGTTTTGTATCTAAAGACCAAATTCATTTTACTTTTGTACCTTGCTGTTTTGAAATTTGTTATTTGCTTTATATTTGTGTGTGCTTCTGTGTGTTTGATGATAACAGAGAAGACTTTGTATAGTTTAACAAAATAGTAGATTTCAGCTTCAAATAAAAGATTAATTCTGACACCAAATTGTGCAAACAGAAAATATCGCTTTGAGGGAAACCAGATATCTTAGAGAAGAATCTAGATGACATTTTTCTGGACAAGCAGAAACTAAAATGCTTTTTGGGTATTAGCCAAGTCACATAAATGCATAAATCAACAAGAGGCTGTAGGTCAGCTTATGTTGAACTGGAGACTTTGTCCTAGCTAAAGATATTGAAATTCTTTAAAAAGTAATGATCAAACATACAAAACCCTCAGCACCAGTAACAGCACCGAAAATTCTGCTGTCTAAACAAAATACCTCAAAAGCCAAGTTCCAGTCATGAAATTCTAGTTTACCATTTAATTGCACACAATAATCAACATCTCATTTTCAAAAGTAAATTCCTGCTTTAGAGATTCACAAACAAGCAGACACTTGACTTCATACATTTTAAACATAAAGTCCTCAATGTAAGAAGAAAACCAATTTGTTTAAAATAACTTCATTATTTCCTGTGAACTAGGAAGGGCTTGCCACTTTGCATGTCACTCTATTAGTCATTTTTATTTAAGTAAAAAATAATACAATGAAACCTATAAGTATAAATTAAGCTCATTTTAGGTCACAATAACATAGGGGTGAAGATGGAGTCATACACACATTATGAAAACACTATTTTTTCTGTTTTCACTTCACCTACTGTACAAAAACTTCAGTTGCCCTTAAATTTCTCCAGGATATTTTCTGGAAATCATCAGCAGATGTCTCATGTCTAGTCCTAGGCTCCCGTGATAATCTCTGATTTCTTCTCTCCAATACTCTTTCAGTATTTGTTCTCTTTATTCACTGGGTTTGAGCATTGAACTATGATCAATGAAGAATGAGGTCATTGCCCTTGAGGACTTGGTACCAATTTTGCAAGGTCATTCCTCCAAGACTAGTTTATCCTTCCAGGATGGCAAGTGGGTAGTTAGATTTTGCCTGTAAAAAAATGGTGAAATGACTCAAAAAAATACATTAATTAAGTCAACTCAAAGGTCATTCTATGATTTATTTCCTATTATGTTTCTCAACCAAATTTTGTCCAGTCATGCAGATTAAAATAGATTATCAGAGATTCTGCAATGAAATTATATGATATAATTAGGATAAAATGCAAAAAGTTCTAATAAGTAAATGCTAATAGCATAAGGATATTGTGAATTTGACTACATTCTCACTTCATTTATCAAATTCCTAAGAGAAGTTAAAAGTTAAACATTAAATCCCATTACAAATTCAGGTCCAAAGAAACCAAATACCAAAATAAAATTTTCTTGCCCTTGAGACATAGATGTTCATATTCCAAAGTATTTATTTCAATTTCTAATTCTCCTCAGTCATAGCCAGATGGGTTCTTAGTAATTTAGTAGAAAAAGGAGTTCTGTCAGCAATTGCAGCCTAAAATTTTATCATTAGACAGGCCTTGTTCTCCAGGGTCTCAGAAAATCTACAACAAGTTTCTGATGTGCATTACATTAAAAATTTCAAAGAGGTGGTAAGACACAAAAATACCACAACACCACCACAGTTAGAAAAGAAGCTATTCCCTAAAACATTTATTCCAGGCAAACCTGGGCTTCTGAAACCCAGTACTTAACATTCATTATGATTATAGCATAAACTCAATGGCATTTGATGAAAGGAGAAAAGGATTCACATATCCAGATACCATGTGAACCTTCAGGGCTCTCTAGGGAAACAAAACCAATAATATAAATATAAATATAGGCACACATATGTACATATATGTGGAGGGGTACAAGTGACTGTGGGTGTGTGTAAAGAGATTTATTTTGAGAAATTTACTCACATGATTTGGGGGGCTGGCAAGTCCAAAATCCATAGGCAGATGGGAAATCAAGCAAGAGTTGAAGTTGCAGTCCTGAGTCTGAAATCTGCATGGTGGCAGGCTGAAACTGTGGGCAAAGTTTCTATGTTACCGTCCTGAGGCAGAATTCCTCCTCAGAAAAACCTAGTGTTTTGTTCTTATAAAGATAATCTCCTTTACTTAAAGTCAACTGATTGGAAAGGTTAATCACATTTACAAAATACTTCTGCAGCACCATCTAGGCTAGTGTTTGACCAAACAACTGGGCACATAGCCTAGCCAAGTTGACACATAAAATTAACCATCACACTATGACCTGTGAACTCAAAATTGGCTGTGAACAAACTCCCAGAAAGATGTTAGTTTTGACTCAAGGCTTGCTATATTGGAGAGAAGCGAGCATGTGGAGGAATCTATTTAAGTGTGCTCTGGTTAAACAAATGAGTAGACGATCTGAGGTCATGTCATGGGAGATGGGTATCCCTTGAGTGTGTGTTCAGCATCAGATGGGTCCAAAAGTTAGCCTTTCTACAGCTTCCTCCATGGCTCTGAGCACAGAATAAAATTGGGGTTAATGGTTATACTGTTGTCTATATTCTGCTAAAACCTGATTTCTGTAACACACAGGGAACTAAACTGCTTTGCAGTTTAGAAAGAGCCAATACTGTTCTGCCGACCAATCACTAAAAGTCATTAAGGAGTCTTTCCCTTATAGGGAGTGTTTGCCCTCAGCAGCTCCAGTTGTGGAAAAGCAGGGCCTGCTACATGGCCTTAGGGCTATAATTTGCTAAGATCCTATGTGCCAGCAATTAAATCTTTGACTTTATTAAGACATAGTAGAAAGTTCTGCTGGCATCTACAAATTCTGTCTTGCAGACCTGAATGCATCCCCTGAGTCCACTCATTTGGTTGCCTTTTGCCTTGGGTCCTTTCCTGGCTCTTCCCAAGGCCATTCTGATGACTACACCACCTTCATCCAAGACCTTGTTTAAAAAGAAGCACTCACCTAAGGTTAAATCATGCATAAGCTTGTTACCTCCAAGACCTCTATGCCATAAGACTGATATAAAGCTTCTCACAAAGGCTGCAGGGGTCAAGACTGGCTCGATATAATCTTTATTAAAGCACCAAGGATTCTCTCCCTTTATACTAAAGTTTAAGGAACAGAACCAAATACCCTTCCCATGCCAAAAGACTCTACTCATGTATATTTTATATAAAAATTCTGATTTACTTTTCAATGTTCTCAGCCCAAACACAAATGGGTCCTTTAGGGACCTATTAACACTACTTTTCCTGGTCCAGCTTCTGTACAGTATTAAGAAATAAAACAAATATTTGAAGGTAGAGCCAAAATATTACCATTATTATTGACAGAGGCCAAGCTGGAAAATATGACTTCAGGTCTCAGTCAACCTCAGAGTCAGACAGAATTTATCCCTTAAGAAAGAGTACAGACTTACTCCTAGGAGAAGAGAGTAGCAATGAGAAGAATATGGCAGCCATTCTCTCAATTTTTTCATGAACAGATTGAGTAAAGGAATAAATAATAATTCAAAATTAAAACAACCAAGCTACCTTCACTTTGAGAAAATCTCAGGAATATGCCACTACTGCTGGGCAATCCTCACCTGTTCACATCCTCTGCTACCCTGGCAGTCAGTTTTTACATTTTGAGATTTTGATCAAACCTAAAGAGGGCAAAACCCAGCCTGAGAATGTGTTTTCTGTGCTTAGTTAAAAAACATCAGAAGTACTATTGTACTGGGAATCATGCAGTTGGGAGGAGTTCTACAGTTAAAATATTTCTTGGTTCTTACTACTGCTAAATCCTTGAAGGGATAGTTTTTGTAACCTATAATCTAATCCTAACCTCATATTAAAGAAAAGTAGATTTATGAAGAAAAGTATCTGAAGAAAAGGGTATGGTTGAGGAGCTTCATTCTTGGGATAAAATAAAGGATCAAACAGCTCTTCTGCGACCATCAAGCAAAAGGGTTCAGATAGATGCCCACCTATAAACTATAAGAACTATATGACATTCTCAAATTGTTTTCACTGTTATTCTTGTAAACCCATTATATTAATTATCAATAAAAAAATTAGTCTAAGATATGAATTTGAGAAATTGCAAGTAATAACAAAAATAATGAAGTGGATACAGTCTGTAGCCAGTTATTGGAGACAAATGATGGGTATATGACAGATGGTGACAACCTGAAAAAGTTGTTAGATTTTTGAAGAATATTTTTCTTTGAAGATATTTCTGCATGTCTTCAGATGTTCTGATAATTCTAACTATGAACTATTGTTGAAAGAGAAAGAAATAGAGATAAAGGAAACGGTCATGAATTTACTATGTGTCAGATAGGTAGATGTTTGTTTATTAAATAAGTCATTTTTTCTCCTCATTTCTATATGCAACCTAAATTTTCTTCAAAATAGAAGTCATGTTTTCACTGTGGAACTGTTACCTAAGAAAATAACTTAAGGCCTCAAATGCTTTCAATATATTCTATGACATATTTGTTAAGAAAATAATTATTTCCACAAGTCTGTAGCAGATAAAAACACAGATATAGACCGTCAGGTGTGTGCATATGTAAGTCTGAGTTTACATATTTTAATTCCTTTCATTTTTTTAATTGAAATATATTTGACATATAACATTGTATAAATTCAAGGTTTACATGTCAATTTGACACACTTATATGTTGTAAGGTATTTGTCATTGTAATGATTGTTAACACCTCCATCACATCACATAATTATCATTTCTTTTTTTGTGGTGGGAATAATTAAGATCTAGTCTCTTAGTAAGTTTGATAATTATAATATGATATTGCCTATATTTTCTTTTCCTAATAAGTTAGAGCTGGAGATTGATTCATCTGAATTTCTATAGACTTTGATTTTTAGCCATGGTGGCTAACATTCTATGTGAATGAAATTATTCTATAACTAAGAAAATACATAAACCTGTGACTTGGTAGATATGCTTAGAACAAGGCATATTCTCATTATAGTTATTGTTAAATTTTATCATTACTTGCTAGAATATAAGCTAACTGTGGTTGTTTTAAGCTGAAAAGATTTTCTTGAAAAGTTTAGTTTTCTCAGAATCATTTGATGGGGTGTGTGATGTGATGGAGAGCCAGAGATAAATGCCCTCAAACACTCCACAGAACTTCTCTTGCCAACATTAAGTACTGGATGTGTCTGTTGATAAAGGTAATAACAAACTGTACTCATCAGTGTTCTCCAAAGAAACAGAATCAATGGAAAGATATATATCCATTGCTAGATACAGAGAAGAAAGAGAGAGAGAAACATTATAGGAACTGGCTTGAGATTTTGGAGGCTGAGGAATTCCACAGTCGTG
Source organism: Lipotes vexillifer (assembly GCF_000442215.2). NCBI lineage: Eukaryota > Metazoa > Chordata > Mammalia > Artiodactyla > Lipotidae > Lipotes > Lipotes vexillifer. Next base: position 473,351 of record NW_006775759.1, on the reverse strand, counting down.
ATTGGTTGATGCCTCACTTGCGATCTTTACTCATTCTATCAGTTCAAATGTAATCTCTTCCAGAAACATTCTCACAGATACACACAGACATGATGTTTTACCAGCTATCTGGACATTCTTTAGCTCAGTCAAGTTAACACATAAAATTAAACTATTACACAAATAAACCCATAAATATAAAACCTTGAACAAGAAAGGAGCTTATTTCCTACTCACATAATCATTCAGAGCAAGACTTCTGCCTATGAAATTATGCTACTTGATATTTTTCTACAGGTTATTGAGGCTCCCTTTTATCAGCCCGTGTATCAGTTTCAATATCCTTAGACTTGAATGCATTCAAGTTGCATTTGATTCTTGATTCTTTCTTCTGTAGTGCTTAATCCACCTTTAAGTCTATTCAGTATATATATATTTTAAATTCATGTATTTTTCAAATCTAGGATTTTTATTTGGTTCTTCTTTGATTTGAAACCTCTCCTGAAATTTCACATCTTTTCATCCACTCTACTCTTCATTCTCTGTAAATTCTTTAGCATTTTTTAAATATTTATAAGCCCTTGTCAGATAATTAGGGCTAGGACTACATCAATGCAAGTGAGGTGCTGAGTGCACAATATTTAAGGAGGTTCTCATTCTTAAGTTTGTTACACATTTTTATTTATTTATTTATATATTTATTTTTGGCAGCATTGCGTCTTCATTGCTACACGTGGGGTTTCTCTAGCTGCCGCAAGCAGCGGCTACTTTTCAATGCGGTGTGTGGTCTTCTCATTGCAGTGGCTTCTCTTGTTGCCAAGCTTGGTCTCTATGCACGCGGGCTTCAGTAGTTGCAGCACGCAGGCTCAGTAGTTGTGGCTGGTGGGCCCTAGAGCACAGGCTCACTAGTTGTGGAGCACGGGCTTTGTTGCTCCGTGGCATGTGGGATCTTCCTGGACCAGGGATCGAACCCATATCCCCTGCATTGGCAGGCAGATTCTTAACCATGGCACCACCAGGGGAGTCCCAAGCTTGTTAAAGTTTTGATCTTACATTTGCACACCCTGAGAATGATTGCCTCCTGAAAGTTTGTACTTTAAGCACATAATTTGTCTCACCCTAATCATGGCCCTGCTATTAGTTCCAAGAGCTGAGTCATCTGTGAGTCTGTTTATAAGGACTGATTTTCCTCTAGATCATGGATCACATTTTCATATTTCTTCAATGACTAGTAATTTTTTTATTGATTCTGGAAATTAAGGATGATACAACGTAGAGACTGCATTCTGTAATTTCTTCTACAAAGTTTCCACTTTTGAAATAGCTGGAAGTTGCCTGTGGTTCCCCTTGATTCTATGGAAGTCTGATATAGTTATATTATAGGTCTATTTGTTTTTTTTTTGTTTTTTTTTTTTTATGCCATAGATAACCCCCAGTCTTGGGAACTTTTTCCTACTTTCAACTATCTTTGACATTCTATTTATTGTTTCCCACTGGGTTTCTTAGAGTCTTGCCAGAGTGAGATTTACTTCTTTCAAAGGTTGGCTGATTGGTTATAAAGAAAATGTCAGTAAACATAAAAGGAATGAAACTTGATAGAATATATTCTATCATTGCAGTGGAATTAAGTTAGAAATCTAATAAAACATTTCAGTGGACATTAACATATATATTTAAACTAAATGTTAATAAAACATGGCACTTCAGAAGTTGTAGTGTTCAGATAAAGAAGTTTTCAAGTGAATTATATCTGAATACATATATCGGAAAATAAAAAGCTGAAAATTAATGATCAAAACTTTCATCTTAAGAATCACTTGATGAGGAATTGAGCTATTTGTAATGAGGTGGATGGACCTAGAGTCTGTCATACAGAGTGAAGTAAATCAAAAAGAGAAAGACAAATACCGTATGCTAACACATATATATGGAATTTAAGAAAAAAAAAATGTCATGAAGAACCTAGGGGTAAGACAGGAATAAAGACACAGACCTACTAGAGAATGGACTTGAGGATATGGGGAGGGGGAAGCGTAAGCTGTGACAAAGCGAGAGAGTGGCATGGACACATATACACTACCAAACATAAAATAGATAGCTAATGGGAAGCAGCCGCATAGCACAGGGAGATCAGCTCCGTGTTTTGTGACCACCTGAAGGGGTGGGATAGGGAGGGTGAGAGGGAGGGAGACCCAAGAGGGAAGAGATATGGGAAGATATGTATATGTATAACTGATTCACTTTGTTATAAAGCAGAAACTAACACACCATTGTAAAGCAATTATACTCCAATAAAGATGTAAAATAAAAAAAAAAAAGAATCACTTGATGAGGGATGGAAGAGAATATGGAGTCCTGGAGAACAGTGGCTCTGAAAATTGCTTTGAGTTACTTGAAAAGAACAGAAGATCAAACCTAAATAAGGAAGAGGGAAAGACTGAGAAAAAGACATCAGTGCTCAATTGACTACTTTTATTCAATAATGTATGAGATGTCCTAGACAGCACAGTAAGAAAAAGAGAAAAATAAAGTTTGTAAAGGAAGAATTAAAATCTGTTATTATTCATAGATGACATGAGAGTGTGTGTAAAACACTTGACAGAATGTACAAATTATTAAAATTAATAAATGAATTCAGTAAGATCTCTGTATATAACATTAAAAAGAAAAATCAATCTATACACCAACAACAGAAATTAAATTTTAAACAGATATTTTTAAAACTGACATTAATATAGATAAAATATAGAGGAATAAATCTAGCAAAAATATAAGATTTTCTTAATATAGTCTTCTCATTTATTTTTATTTTATTTTTTAATTGAAGTATAGTTGACTTACAATATTATATTAGTGTCAGCTCTACAACAACAACAACAAAAAAAGTGCAGAGGACCTGAATAGGCATTTTTCTGAAGGAGACATACAGATGGCTAACAGTCACATTAAAAAAAAAAAAAAAGTTGTGTAAGATGTTTAGACTGAAAAAAAATCTTAAGGTAAATTAATGAAATCTCAAATAAAAGGACGTGTGTTGCACACTTGTCAGTTCTCCACAAATTGATCAATACATTAAATGCAATCCCAATACATATCATAGCAGTTTTTTTTTTTTTTTTTTTTTTTTTTTTGTGGCTCACTCTCCCCTGCTTCTCCTCTCAGATACCTAGGTGCCAGGATCAATTTTTTTTCTTTTTTTTTTTAACACGTTTATTGGAGTATAATTGCTTTTTTTTTTTTTTTTAATGCGGTACGCGGGCCTCTCACTGTTGTGACCTCTCCCGTTGAAGAGCACAGACTCCGGATACGCAGGCTCAGCGGCCATGGCTCACGGGCCCAGTCACTCTGCGGTATGTGGGATCTTCCCAGACCGGGGCACGAACCCGTGTCCCCTGCATCAGCAGGCGGACTCTCAACCACTTTGCCACCAGGGAAGCCCTATAGCAGTTTTCTAATAGAAATCGACAAGCTAAAATGTATATGGAAATGCAAAAGGCCAATAATCAAGACAATCTTGATGAAAATGAAACTGAAAGTGCCATGCTATCAGATATTCAGTTAGATTATTAAGTTATATTAATTAAAGCAGTGTGGTGCTGTTAAAAGAATAAAAAATAAACATATGGAATAAAATAGAGTCCAGAAACTGACCCACATATATATGAGACACTGATTTATAACAAAGTTGGCTTCAGTACAGTGAAGAAAGATTGGTCTTTTTAATTCAGTCATCCTTTGGTATCCAAGGGAGATTTGTTCCAGGACCCACAGTGGATACCAAAATCAGTGGATGCTGAAGTCCCATAGTCAGCCCTCTATATCCACAGTCCTTAATCCGTGGATTCAACCAACGATAATTTGTGTAGAACTGCCTACAGTTATCGAAAAAAAAAAAAAAATCAATGTATAAGTGGACCCATACAGTTAAAACCCATGTTGTTCAAGTGTCAACTTTAAATTGTACTGGGTCAACTGGGTATCTTTATTGGGGGAAAACATATCTGGAGTCTTACAATAAAAACAGATTGTAGATTTGTATGTGAAAGGTAAGCAATAAATATTTTAGAAAAAACTAGAGCATTGGAATGACCTGATAGTAAACAAATAATTCTTGTATAAGATATAAATGCTCACTATAAAGGAAAAATGATAAATTGGACCAAGAATATCAAAAGACACCATTAAGTGACCAAAACTCAAGTCACAGAGTCAGGGAAGATATTTGAAATACAGATAATACATAAAGGACTTACAGAATGTATATGCTGTACACCTATATACATATACATACATATGTATAAACACATATACACAAAGACACATATATCTTTCAAATCAATTTTTAAAAAGACAGCACATAGAAAAACAAGCAAAAATTTTGAAAAGGCACTTCACAAAAAAGGATGTTAAGATGACAAATTAACATGAAAAGTTACTCAACTCCATTAATCAACAGGGAAATATAAATTAGAACCACAGCATAATACAACTTACCAAGGTGACTAAAATGAAATTACATAAAATACTAAGTGGTGGGGAGAATATGGGACTAAAATGCTCATGCATTGTTAGTGTAGTTATTAATTAGCACAACTAATTTAGAAAACTCTTTGGTGGTATGTCTTAAACCTGTGCATATCATATTACCTAGCAATTTAACCCTTAGGTTGAACTCAAGGAAAATGAATTGAAAGTATGTATATATACCAAAAATATGAACTAGAATGTTCGCAGCAGAAATATTTGTAAAAACAAACAGGAAAGTCTTCAAATGCCCATCAAGAGCAAATAAATATTGGTATATTTCAACAATTGAGTACTATATAGAGGTAAAAAAATACAATTGTTGCAGCATGGCTAAATCTCCCAATTATAATGTTGAGTGAAAAAAGTCAGAAAGTTAAAGAGACCATCTGTATCATTCCATTAATATAAATTTCAAAAAAAGCAAATCAAATCTATGATTTTGTAAATCAGGATTGTGCTTTTCATTGTGGGAAATATTGACTGGAAGGGGGTTCAAGAGAGGGGAAAGCTCTTGTATGTTGATATTATTCTGTTTCTTGAGATATGGATATGGTTACCCAGATAGGTTTACTTGGGAAAATTTATCTGGATACTTAAGATTTGTACACTTCTGTGTGTCTGCTATACTTCCAAAAAAGTAAACTCATGCTGGTGGTGGAAAATTCAGATATTGGGATAGAACTTTTGGACCACTCAAATACTATGCCTGAACCAGTTAGGCAGCTATGAAAAGATTTTACTTTATTTACTATATTTTTGTCTTTTTCTGGTTTACTTTCCTTGTGTTTTGGATTCTTTGCAGAGGTCCAATGTGCTTCAAGCCCAAGACCCCAAAGTATGTCATTAAGAACAATTCAGGCAAAACAATGGGAGAGTACAGTTTTCACACATACTAATCTACTTAGAAATTTAGCTGTTACACAATAGAAGGAATAATTACCCAGGAAATGAGCAAAAATGCTCTCAATGTAACTGAATGTACACCAATTGTTTAAGCTTAGTGAATAGTTCACACACTGGGCAAACTGTACTTGGAAAAGTTACCCATTTCTTTTATTTTGAAACACAGTGTACATTTGGCTAAAGGCCCAATGTTAAGTTGTATAATTCACTTAACTTCCTTCTTCCTTTCAAATTATATTAAACCACTGAGTTTAAGTTTTATTTGTTTATTTTTTTGCATTTTCAAATATGAATCCAATCAGTACAAAAGGAGTGTCATTATCTATCTGTCTCTCTTTCTAATTTACCTCTCTGGCAGTTACTTGAAAAACAAGAATAGTTAATCTTTGTCACGTGGAAGTAGCAATAGATAACACAGCCATTAAATCACCTTTGGTGTTCATAAAAAATGCATAATCTGGGGCTTTGTCTAGTCTATCTTATCAAAATCTCCAGGGATAACCCCAAGAACCTTACTTTCTTTACAAATGTTTCCAGTAAGCTCAGGAATTTTGGTACTCATACTACTAGGAGCAGAAGAAGGGAGGAGATAAAGAGGATACAAGTTGCAAGGAAATATTTTGTTCTTTCTGGTCCTCTTTCTCTCATACTCAAATTTGCACAGGAATCTTCTCCATAAGATTTATGACAGCTTGTTCTCTTCCTCCCTGAATAGGAAAAAACAGGACAGAGCACAGTCAGACCCTATCTTATGAATAAGCTGCATTACAAAAACTATTCGTCATTTATTTAGACTCTATGTGTTTTACGTGGGACATTCCTTCCTAATTATATCACTCGAAATGTACATTAACCTAGATGAGCTTGAACAAAGCTATTGCATCTTTATTTAAATAATAAACAAGTACCAATTATGACATAGTTTACAGAGGAAAAACATTCACAAATCTAACCTTCATAGGTTTGCAGGCAGTGTCCCTTCAACAATAGGACTCTGAGACTGGATGGAGCTTGGAACCTTTGTATTGTCACCTTGGACACCATTATCTAATTATGTTTTTGTTTTCGTTTTTTCTTTTTTTTTTTTTTTTGCAGTACGCAGGCCTCTCACTGCTGTGGCCTCTCCCATTGTGGAGCACAGGCTCCGGACGCGCAGGCTCAGTGGCCATGGCTCACGGGCCCAGCCGCTCCGCGGCATGTGGGATCCCCCCAGACTGGGGCACGGACCCGCGTACCCCACATCGGCAGGCGGATTCTCAACCACTGCGCCACCAGGGAAGCCCTCTAATTATGTTTATGAGAATGTTTTGAGAGGTAATCAAATATATAATATCTGAAGGAGATTATTTATATGTAATTTTATGTAGTGTTATATAGTGATTAAGAATGACATTTTGGAGTCAAGCAGACATAGCTTTGAATTTTAGTTCAAAGTTTGTTTCCTTACCTTAAAATGAGTGTATAATACTTCTACAAGATTGTCTGACATTTAATAAATGTACCCACTGTTGTACTGAAAATAGATAACCAACAAGGACCTCCTGTATAGCACAAGGAGCTCTACTCAATATTCTGTAATAACCTATATGGAAAAAGAATTTGAAAAAGAATAGATACACATATATGTATAACTGAATCACTTTGCTGTACACCTGAAACTAACTCAACATTGTTAATCAACTATACACCAATATAAAATAAATTTTTTTAAATGAAAAGAAGTAAATAATAAAAATGGCAATAAAATATAACAATGATTATGATTCCTGTCTAATGGATTATTGTTGGAGACATCAGTGTGGACTCATGTGTTACTTAATATCACTAAGATAGCGACCTATAGAAATATTTATAAATATATGTGTATCCACAGGTTAGTATACACACATATAACTCCTTGTTCTGTTAGCTGAGAGGGCTTAGGAGCAATGACAACACAGTAGCAATAAACATATATAGCACCCAAATTTTGATTTCTATTAACATTCTCCAAAAAAGGGAAGCAGAGCTCCTTGGAGAAATGGCTGATTCTACAACTAGGACACAGAATATACAAGATGTGTCTGGAGCATTTTGTAGTGCCAGAAATTAATAAAGTGCTCAAAACAAATAAGCAAATAAAAACAACTCTACAATATTGCGGGTATGTCAAAGGGATTCAGAAGCGAACTGAAAGAGCTCCCAATGGAAGAACTGGAACAATTTGAGCAAGGAAATACAGTATAACTGACTTATAACCAAAAGTATAATATAATTATCTATGAGTCCTTACTGATTAAATAAATCATTAAATAAATAAATGGTTGAGAAGTTAAAAATCTCCCACACAGAGTAATCCTAATTTCTGTAGATACTACACCTTTTAGTAGATGAAGCATTATTTCCTGCTTATTATGTATGAGCTGCAGACTGATTTTCTTCCAAAGTGTACAATATGGAAAGGGAGAAAAAAAGAGTAACTTTGCAGTGGAGAAACCTGATAAATACTACTTCAACCAGGTGAGCAAGGTGAACATTGACACTGATAGGTCATATAGTTAGTATGGTGAGAATTGTACCTTAACTCTACAGTCTTTTTCCCCCAAAACATTACCTCAGTATAATCATGAGAAAAATATCACATACATACCAATTGAGGGACATTCTAAAAAATAGTTGAGTACTCCTCAAAACTGTCAAGATCATCAAAAACACAGAAAGTCTGAGAAGATTTTGACACTTAAGGGGAACCTAAGAACACAGTGATTAAATGTAATGTGATGCCCTGAATAGGATCCTGGCACAGAAAAACAACATTAGAGAATAACCAAGTAAATCTAAATAATGTTTGGGTTTTAGTTAATAGCAATGTGTCAATATTTGTTCATTTATCATGATAAGTATGTCATATTAATGTAAGATATTAATTATAGAGGAAACTGAGTGTGAGGTATCCAGGTGTGAGGTTCTCTGTACTACCCCTTTGCAATAATTCTGTAAATCTAAAATTGTTCTAAATGAAAAGTTAAAAAAAAAGCACAATTATTGTATTTGAAATTAGAGAGGGGAGGCCAAATGCTTCTGACTCCATTGTTGCATTCCCAGTCCCTTGGCCTCTTTGCAGACTCTGGGGATTCCATGGAATATGATCCATAAACTTCTGGACTGACTGCTAATTAGACTAGAAGATGAAAATAGAAGTCTAACTGAGGTCTAGTAAATGAAAAATCTAGCCATTTCTCTTTTTCTTTAAGGCCTGTCCCTCTATTACATAATAAAATTAATTTAATATGGTCTCTTTAGAGAGTTTAATGCTGACAAATACACCATCCTTAGAACTGCAAATCACTTGATACTTTTTTCAATGTACCTAAAAATTTTGAGGTTTAAGCAATTAGCTTATAATTCTATAAATTCTGGAAAGGAGAAGCTGTGATAATGAGGATGCTTGTGAATACTGTAGACTTCTACCACTTGTCTGAATTTACTTGACTGTTCTTCATTGCTCTTTTTTTTTTTTTTAAACCTGAACTAACCAAGCCTTTATATACATATATATTGAAGAATAATTGATTTACAATGTTGTGTTAGTTTCTGGTGTACAGCAAAGTGATTCAGATATATATATATATATATATATATATATATATATATATATATATATAGTCTTTTTCATATTCTTTTCCATTTTGGTTTATTACAGGATATTGGATATAATTCCCTGGCTATATAGTAAGACCTTATTGTTCATCTATTTCATATATAGTAGTTTTTATCTACTAAACTTCAGTGTTCTTGAAACAATAAAATACTAATAAAAATAAATCTGATTTAGTTGTATGACAATATGGACTGACATTACCAATAAAATTAAATGGTAGATTTAATATGCTAATTATGAATCCCAAAGTTTTAAAGAAAATTTATTTCAAGTGTGTGGAAAAGAATATATATATATGTACATATATGAATCACTTTGTTGTACAACTGAAACAAACATAACGTTGTAAATCAACTATATTTCAATGAAAAAAATTTAAATGTTTTTAAAATTTTAAAAATTAAAAAATAAAGTGTGCAACAACAACAAAAACATTTTATTAAAAATGTTGAATTGGAAACAGTATACATCAATTCCCAATACTTTCTCTTCCCAATTTTTTCTATGTTTTTCAGGTTAAATAATTTGCCTTTAAGTGAAAATGTAGCAGCACTAATTAAAAATTGTATGATAAGTCTTGGTAAAATCATTTTAGCACCCTTATTAGAATTGAGACAAAGCATGATTCTATTTACTGGGTAGAAAATCCTTTTGAACATCAGATGACTTTCAATTCTTTGCTTTTAGCAAATAACAAAGAAGGAGTGTCTAATAGAGTTGTCATCCAATATATATTTAAAATTTTTATGATTTTGATAGTTTTTGATGTGTGAGTTTTGTCAGAACTAATTTAGAGAATTGAATGACATGGGGGAAAAATTCCTATCATCTTATTTACTTATTTATAGTAATTTTTCAACACATGACAATACAAAACTGAACAGGGATAGAATTGATGCTGAATTCTATATGATTTTATCAGTGTGTAATCATATCTGGACTTAATAGCTAATTGAATCAAGAGGAGATGAAGATGTTGGAATAGGAGGATGTGGAATTCATCTCCCCCCATGAGCACATCAAAAATACATCTATATGTGGAATAATTCTCACTGAAAACTAACTGGGGACTGGCAAAAAGACTATTGCACAATGAAGGTTGTAAGAAAGGTCCATATGGAATCAAGTAGGAAGGGAAGAGAAGTGATATGGTCAGGACCTATGCCCCTGGGAGAAGATTCATAAAAAAAAAAGAGATTACATGGACAGAGATCCTTCCTAGAAGTGAGTGGTTTGAGCCACAGATTGAATGCCCCAGCCCTGGGGTCCAGCACTGGGAAGACAAGTCCCCTAGATTTGTTGAAACGCTGGTGGGACTAACAGGAGTACTGTGGGAAGCCTGGACTCCACTCATGAGGAGTATGCACACACTTGCTTATTCCCCAAATGGGGGAGAGAAGGCAGACTGAAACTGCATAAGTCACAGGCCAGTTTCCTGTGACCACACTGGTGCACACCACAGCCTGAGCTGAGCCACCACTTTGGCCCCACTTACTTTACAATGCAGCTGTACACTGGTGTAAGGAGTGCTACAACCAATGCCCCAACCCACAACTAGCACTTTTAACTGGCCCCACTTGTTCTGTGGTGCAGCTCCACACCAGGACAAAAGTGGGAGTGGCTGAGTGGAGAGCTCAGCTGTGAAAGACAAAGGTGTTACCAAAGAATACATAAGTTATCTAGAAGATAAAATAATGGAAATCACCCAATCAGAACAGGAAAAATTAAAAAAAAAATAAAAAGTGAGAATAAAGGGATTGCTGGGAAAATATGAAGTATACCAAAATTTGCATTATTGGGGTCCCAAAAGGAGAAGAGAGAGAGAAGAAAGTCAAAAATGTATTTGATGAAATCATGGCTGAAAATTTCCCAAACTTAAAGAAGGAAATAGATATCCAGGTACAGGAAACACAGAGGGTCCCAAACAAGATGAATGCAAACAGACCTACACCAAAAAATATCATAATTAAAATTGCAAAAGTTAAGGATAAAGAGAGAATTATAAAGGCAGCAAGAGAAAAACAAAAAGTCATATACAAGGGAATGTCTGTAAGGTTATCAGCTGATTTTTCTGCAGAAACCTTGCAGGCCAGAAGGGAGTGGCATGATATAGTCAAAGTGCTGAAAAGGAAAAACCTGCAACCTAGGATAGTCTACCCAGAAAGATTATCATTTAGAATTGAAGGAGAGATAAGGAAATTTTTAGACAAGCAAAAACTAAAGGAGCTCATCAATACTAAACCTATCCTAAAAGAAATGTTAAAAGGTCTTCTCTAAGTGAAAAAATAATAGGCTATGGCAAGAAGTGTCTATAAGAAAGGAAAAATCCCATTTTTATTTATTAGTAAAGGTAAATATAGTTTATTTATTAGTAAAGGTAAATATATAGTAAAGGCTGAGAATCAACCACTTAAGTAAGCTAGAACAATGATTAAAAGACTAAAAATTGTAAAATCAAATATAACTAAATAATCAATAAAGGGATAAACACTATGTCTTTTGATTGGAGTGCTTAGTCCATTGACATTTCAAGTTAGTACATAAAGATGTAAAATAAGATATTAAAAAAAAAGTGGAGGGAGGGGAGTTAAAAATATAGATATTTTAGAATGTGTCTGAACTTAAATGACTACCATTTTAAAATAAGTAGGTACAGGGCTTCCCTTGTGGCACAGTGGTTGGGAGTCCACCTGCCGATGCAGGGTACACGGGTGCATACCCTGGTCTGGGAAGATCCCACATGACGCGGAGCAGCTAGGCCCATGAGCCATGGCCTCTGAGCCTGCACGTCTGGAGCCTGTGCTCCGCAATGGGAGAGGCCACAACAGTGAGAGGCCCGCATACCACAAAAAAAAAAAAAAAGTAGGTACAGTTATAGGTCTACATATAGGAAGCCTATGGTAACCACAAATAAAAACACTACAACAGACACACAAAAACTAGAGAGAAAGGAACACAAGCATACCACTAAAGAAAATCATCAAACCATAAGGAAAGAAAGAAGAAAAGAACAGAGAAGAATGACAAAAGCAACCAAAAAACAGGTAACAAAATAACAATGAGGACATACCTAGCAATAATCACTTTAAATGTCAATGGACTAAATGATCCAATAAAAAGACATGGTACTGCTGATTGGATTAAAAAAACAAGACCATTCAGTATGCTGCCTACAAAAGATTCTCTTCAGGGCCAAAAACACACACAGACTAAAAGTGAAGGCATGGAAAAAGATGTTTCATGCAAACAGAAATGACAAGAAAGTGGGGGTAGCAATACTCATATAAGACAAAATAGACTTTAACACCAAGTCTATAATAAAAGACAAAGAATGGCGTTATATAATGATAAAGGTACCAATACAAGAAGAGGACATAACACTCATTAACATATATGCAGTAAATACAGAAGCACCTAAATATATAAAGCATATATTAATGGACATAAAGGGAGAAAATAGCAATAACACAATAATCATAGCAGACTTTAACACATAATTTACATCAATGGACAGATCATCCATACAGAAAATCAATAAGGAAACAGTCATCTTAAATGACACATTAGACCAGTTGTAGTTAATATGTATCTACAGGACATTTCATCTGAAAACAGCAGAATAAACATTCTTTTCAAATGAACATGAAACATTTTCCAGGATAGATCACATGGTAGGCCACAAAACAAGTCTCAACAGATTTAAGAGGATACAAAGTATATCAAGCAATTTTTCTGACCACAATGGTATAAAACTAGAAATCAATTACAGGAAGAAAAATGGGGAAAGCACAAACATGTGGAGACTAAACAATATGATACTAAAAACCAAATGGGTCAATGAAGAAATGGAAAAAGAAATCAGAAAATACCTCAAGACAAATGAGAATTGAAACAAAACTTTGAAAATCAGAGCAAGAGTAGTTCCAAGAGGGAAGTTTATAGTGATACAGATCTACCTAAAGAAAAAAAAATCTAATCAACCATGTAAAGGAATTTAAAAAAAAGAAGAAAAACAGAGCCCTAAGTGAGCAGAAGAAAGAAAATAATAAAGAGAGGAAATACATAAAATAGAGAGCACAAAAGCAAAATAGAATAGGTCAATGAAACCAAGAGATTTTTTTGAAAAGATAACAAAATTAATATACCTTACACCAAGCTAATCAAGAAAATAAGAGGACCCAACTGAACAAAATAAGAAATTAAAGAGGAGAAATAACAACTGATATCACAGAGATGCAATAAATCACAAGAGAGTATAATGAACAGTTATATGCCAACAAACTGGACAACCTCTGAAGAAATGGAGAAATTTCTAGAAACATGCATTCTTCCAAGACTTAATCAGGAAGAAACAGACAATCTGAAACAGACTGATCACTAGTAGTGAAATTACATTAGTGATTAAAAAATACTCCCAGGAAATGAAAGTGCAGGTCCAGAAGGCTTCACAGCGGGAATGCTGCCAAATGTAAAAAAGAGCTAATCCCTATCCTTCTCAAACTATTTCAAAAAATTGGGGAGAATGAAACTCTTCCAGATACATTATATGAGGCCACCATTACCCTGATACCTAAACCAGACAAAGACAATAACAGAAAATGAAAATTACAGACCAATATCTCTGATGAATATAAATGAAAAAATCCTCAACAAAATGTTAGCAAATCAAATTTAACAATATATAAAAAGGATCATACACCATGATCAAATAGGATTTATTCCAGGGATGCAAGGATGATTCAATATTTTCAAATCAATGTGATACATCACATTCACATGATGATCTCAATAAATCCAGAAAAACATTTGACAGAATTTAACACCTATTCAACACCTATTTGATGCGATAAAAACTCTCATCAAAGTTGGTACAGAGGAATTCATAAAGGCTATTTAATTTACGTCAAACCCACACTTAACATCATACTCAACGGTAAAAAGCTGAAATCTTGTCCTCTAAAATCAGGAAAAAGACAAGGATGCCCACTCTAGCATACTTGTTCTATTTAACATAGTATTAGAAGCCCTAGCCAGAGCAATAAAACATAAAAAGTAAAATGAATCCAAATTGGAAGGTAAGAAGTAAAACTGTCATTATTTGCAGATGACAAGATGCTGTGCATAGAAAACTCTAAAGTCTCCATGAAAAAATAATTAGGAGTAATAAATGAATTCAGTAAAGTTGCAGGATAGAAGGTTAATATAAAGAAATATGTTGCTTTTCTATATGCTAAAAATAAACTATCAGAAAGAGAAAGCAAGAAAACAATACTGTTTAAATATCTCATCAAAAATATAAACTTAAACAAGTAGGTGAAAAACCTAAATGCTGAAACTATGAAACATTGATGAAGGAGATTGAAGATGATGCAAAAAAAAAGGAAAGGTAGCATGTGTTTTTGGATTGGAAGAATTAGTATTCTTAAAATGTCCATACTATGCACAGCAATCTAGAGATTTAATGTAATCCCTAAGAAAATACTCATGACATTTTTCACAGAACTAGAAGAAATAATCCTAAAATATACATGGAACCACAAAAGACCCTGAATTGCCAAAGCAATCTTGAGAAAAAAGGACAAAGCTGGAAGTATCATGTTCCCTGATTTCAGACTACATTACAAAGCTACAGTAATCTAAACAGTATACTGGCACAAAATCAGACACCTAGATAAATAAAACAGAATAAAGAGCTCAGAAATAAACCCAGACACTTATGGTCAATTAATCTGTGGCAAAGGAGGCAAGAATATACAATGGAGAAAAGGCAGCCTCTTCAATAAGAGATGCTGGGAAAACTGGACAATTATGTGTAAAAAAGTCAAATTTGAACATTTTCTAACACCTTATACAAAAATAAAATAAAAATGGATTAAAGACCTAAATGTAAGACCTGAAACCGTAAAACTAGAAGAGAACATAGGTAGAACACTGTTTGACAGAAACCATAGCAATATATTTTTTTGTTTCTGTCTCCTAAGGAAAAAGAAACAAAAGTAAAAATAAATAAATGGGACCTAATTAAACTTAAAACATTTTTCACAACAAAGGAAAGCATAGAGGAAATGAAAAAACAACTGGGAGAATGGAAGAAAATATTTGCAAATTATATGATTAATAATGGGTTAATATCCAAAATATACAAACAGTTCATACAACTCTATATCAAAAAAAAATAAACAACTCAATCAAAAAATGGCAGAAGACCTGAATAGACAGTTTTACAAAAAGATATACAGACCACCAACAGGTACATGAAAAAAATGCTCATCAGAAGACATTATCTCACACTTGTCAGAAAGGCTGTCATTTAAAAGACAAGAAATAACAAGTTTTAGCATGGATGTGGAGAAAAGGGAACCCTAGTACACTGTTGGTGGGAAAATAAATTGGCACAGGCACTATGGAAAGCATTATGGAAGTTCTTCAACAAACTAAAGATATAATGACATATGATCCAGGAATTCCACTACTGGGTATAAATACAAAGAAAACAAAACACTAATTTGAAAGATGCATTCACTCCAATGTCCATAGCAACATTATTTACAATAGATGAGATATGGATGCAACCTAAGTATCCATCAACTGATGAATGTATAAAGGAGACGATGAATGGATAAGTATGCACACAGAATATTACTGAGTCATAGACAGAATGAAATTCTGACATTTGCAATAATGTAAATATACTTAGAGGGCATTATGCTTAGTGAAATGAGTTGGGCAGAGAAAGACATACGCTACCTTATCCCTTATGAGTGGAACCTAAAATATAAAACAAACGAATATAACACAACAGAAACAGATTCAGAGATATAGAGAACAAATTAGTGGTTACCAGTGGGAAGAGGGAAGTAGGGAGGGGCAAAACAGTGGTATGTGATTAAACTATGCAAACTACTATGTGTAAAATAAATAAGCAACGAGGATATATTATACAGCACAGAGAAATATAATCTTTATTTTGTAATAACTTTGTAGTATAGTCTATAAAAAATTGACTCACTATGTTGTACACCTGAAGCTAATATAATATTGTTAATCAACTATGCTTCAATTAAAAATAAAAGAATGCTAGTGTATCTCATTAAATGAGAAATTTCCTGTAAAATTTACTTTAAAACATACGAACATTTACATAAAGACTTATGTTTCAAAGAAACATCTACCGAAGAGACCAGCAGATAGACCTAAGTGTGGAAAAGTAGGTAGAAGGGACATTGGGTCTGGAGGGTGTAGGTGGAGATTCATCCTAGAGAGTCTCTTGTAGGCACCAGATTGGGAAAGTTTTAGCAGTAGATGTGATTATATGTGGGGTATTGAAAGTGGTATTAAGGGATACACATCTGTTCAGACACAAGATGAAGAAACCAAAGTTCCCAAATGGTAAACATATCATGGCAATAAGAAATTCTCAGGAATTCAGAAGAAGCTGTTGAATTTTGGAAGGACTCTCCATAGGAAACAGGTTCCAGCCCTCAGCCCAGACTCTCAGACTGGAGCTCCTGTTCCCAGTGGAGAGCCTTAGGGATACTAATGATGATCTTTCACTTTTAGAGACTCAAAAATTACATACTCAGAAATTAGAAATTTGGATAAACAGAAATTAGGTATGGAAATAACATTTCCAAAATCTGAAACATACTATCTAGGACATGAACCGTATAATTCCAAGAGAGGCATTACAAGATGAGCTATGACTCAGGGAACAACATGAAACCCAGAAGACAGCGATGGAAGAGAACGTCCAGGGTCAAGTTTTTAGGAAAGGGAAATTGGAGCAGAGCTAGGAAACATAGTGTCAGTGTTAAAGCAGCATTTCTTGGGCTAGGTTAGTAGGGAGTAGAACTTCATTTTAAACCACAATATATGGAGATTGAGTAGGAAACTTTCTCTCTTGTCAGTACTAGTCTCGGAAAAGGCAGGAATAGCCTACAAAAAGGTAACAGTTTGTCCTAATTTTAGGGAATTTGGAAGGTTGGTGAGTGGGGACTTGATTAACAACACTGAAAAATCAAAGTTTTAAAAGCACATTTTTTTCCCTTTATAAAACCATTCAATTGCCCAAATCAAGTCATAATTGCCTGTTTCAATGCACTGCAGGTCAGACTTCTCTCTTCAAATTTTCAGCTTAGGCTCTTTAAATTTCTGTGCGGAAATGAAGTTCAGTTTCAGACATTTCCTTCTTATAAATGGCATCAAATTTCTCATTTTGGGCGACAGTGAAGTAATTCTTCCAGTCACCTGCAATCCCTAAAAATTACAAATAAGAAAACATATGAATGAATAAAATATTTTCATTATGAAGGAAAAGCTAATGTATACCAAAATAAAAGATTTGTAATCCCAGTAGTGGGATTGCTGGGTCGTATGGTAGTTCTATTTTTAGTTTTTTAAGGAATCTCCATACTGTTCTCCATAGTGGCTGTATCAATTTACATTCCCACCAAGTACAAGAGGGTTCCCTTTTCTCCACACCATCTCCAGAATTTATTGTTTGTATATTTTTTGATGATGGCCATTCTGACTGGTGATACCTCATTGTAGTTTTGATTTTCATTTCTCTAATGATTAGTGATGTTGAGCATCCTTTCATGTCTTTGTTGGAAATCTGTATATCTTCTTTTGGAGAAATGTCTAGTTAGGTCTTCTGCCCATTTTTGGATTGGGTTGTTGGTTCTTTTGATATTGAGCTGCTTGTAAATTTTGGAGATTAGTCCTTTGTCAGTTGCTTTGTTTGAAAATATTTTCTCTCATTCTGAGGGTTGTCCTTTCGTCTTGTTTATGGTTTCCTTTGCTGTGCAAAAGCTTTGAAGTTTCATTAAACCCCATTTGTTTATTTTTGTTTTATTTCTATTTCTCTAGAAGGTAGGTCAATAAGGATCTTGCTGTGATTTATGTCATAGAGTGTTCTGCCTATGTTTTCCTCTAAGAGTTTTATAGTGTCTGGCCTTACATTTAGGTCTTTAATCCATTTTGAATTTATTTTGTGTATGGTGTTAGGAAGTGTTCTAATTTCATTCTTTTACATGTAGCTGTCCAGTTTTCCCAACACCTCTTATTGAAGAGGCTGTCTTTTCTCCATTGTATATTCTTGCCTCCTTTATCAAAAATAAGGTGCAGAGTTTGACTTTTAAAAATACACAAGAAGGGTTAATTTTCTTTTCTAAATTTATGGGATGTACAATAGTTTCCTAAAAGAGATTCTTTTAGTGTTTCTAATTGTCCTAGGTCATGGGGTTAACACTGGTCACTGGATCAATGATCAGGGAGTATTCTATTTCATAAGTTACTTTTGGAAACTGTACAAAGACCTAGTCATGAGCACAATCAAACCATGAAACAGAAAGCTGATAAGTATCATTTCACAAAAATAATAAATGAGGATGTTATGATATTTGGATGATATTTGTGTTTCCTGAATTCACTAGACATATCTTATTTTAATTTTAGAGGAGAAGAATAGCATTAAAATCAAACACATAAATCCCTGAACCATTTTTACAAAGATGAAACTGTTGGGATATAAATTTACATTTAATCTTTAATACTGGATGCTTAAAAATATATATTTGAAAAATTAATAAATTTTTAATGTACTGCTAATGTGTTTGGAGGAAAACATTAATTTTGCCAATTTATTTAATATTAAATATAATTGTGTTGAATTTCAAGCCTTATTAACCCATGATTGCTTCATGAAGATTTAAAACCCTTTTAGTGAAAAACATCCCCATAGACAAGGTTGTTTCCCTGGTTATTTTACTTTATTCTGTTTTCACCAAATGATAATAGTTCTTTGGAATGTATGTGAGGGTAGTGCATATCTGGGATAGTACACCTCTAAAGATGTCACTGAAAAGAGAAAGTGCATATTTAAACAATAAAGAGTCATATATAAAATAGTATAATAATCTTCTGAGTACAAATACTATATACACAAACACATTTGCTTCACAAGAGTGAGGGAAGTATAAAAATTTTTTTGATAAAATAAATTCTTGCCAAATCTCAGGGTTTTCTGTTTTGTTGCTGTTTGGGACATAGGCATAAACATTGGACATTATCTATCCTCTCCCTAACATCGTTACTATTGTGTGACTAAATTTTGACCTTGATTTATCCAGCATGGACTCCTTCAAGACTGAAGGCCAAACTATGCTTGGCCCTTTGTTCATTCTTCACTTTTGAGCCCTTTTCAATATTCATTACATGCATGCCTCTTATATTATGAGGTTCTTGAGGTAGATGTACATGTCATTTATATTCTAGAGAATATGAGCTGCATATAGGTGTTCATGAAGAGCTTTTCATAAATATTAACTAATGAATAAAGGGTATTCTTTAAGTGTTATTGAATGCATGAATGAATAAATGAATAGATGAATCTTGAACTCTTAGATTAGAACATATTAGACTAATATGACTTGCTACTTTTGTGTATATCATTTTTGGTCAGAAAAAAATATAGTAAATGCTTATATATCTTTTACCAAAATCCTCCCCCAAAACTTGTGCTATAGGTGTTATTCCTTTCTTCATTTTGTCAGTGATGTAAATGAAACATTGGCAGATTTATTAATATATGCAAACTCAAAGGTTCAGTGAGTGGCATAGCCTGGATAAATCCCAGAGCAATCTGACCACAAAGGTTATGTTCTTCACTACTCCCAGAGGGGATGTAAAGACTATCTCTCTCATATACCCTTTTCCTTTGAAGTTGGCGAAAGCATGGAATCCAGATACTGAGCTTATCTCATCTATCTTTATACCCTAATGAGATATCATTGGATCGTATCAATTTTCATATGACTGGGGATAAAATTCTCCTGGAAGTTACATTCAATGATCGGGCATAATGAAAATTTGCCTTGTTTAATTAAAGAGGTTTTTGTCTCTGTTTCTTCCACAAGAAAAACATGTGTGTGTGTTGTGTGTTTGTTGTGCATGTATCAGTCTTTTGTTCAAACTTTTAATGCACCATTTACAATGAAAAATTTGCCTTGCCCTCTTATACCACAGATTATTTTTTAAGTGCGGTGTTTTTGAAAATTAAAAGAAAAACATAATTTAGTGTTTTTAGTATAGGACTACACTAAAGTACAGAGAAAACTGTGTTAGAAATATCTGTAACAATGTAACTCTTTCAAAATTGAGGGTTTTGATCCACATGTTCATATGCACAATATATTCCTAGGGTTATGTTTACTTCCCGGCACACCAACTGAAATTTTATCTTTTTCTCTCCAATCCAGTAAAGGACATTGAAAAGAAAGGTGGCAAGACTAGGTGGATAACTTCTCAAATTTTAGTTAATAATTTGTTAAATGCATTATTTTTATCATTAATAACACATTTTTGACACAAGCCATATACAATAAACCATAATATATAGTATTTGCCTTAATGGAAATAGAGCTGTATTTTGACAGTGAATGTCATATTTCTCTATTGTCATTTTCTTAAGTTAATTTTAGATTCCATGTTTTCCTATAATTCAGACAGTATTTTTAGGGAGCAAAAACTTCCCATATGGTAAAAAAATGTCGTTAGTCTTGGTGAATCCTTAACAAAATGACCACTGCTTTCTAAATGATAAGGGGTCTTTAAAGAAGATGGTACTGTATTGAGTGACATTAGTTTACTACTAGGGAGGAAAAGGAGGGCTATGACAATTTAAACAAAGATTTAAGATTTAGTAATAAAAAATTTAGAATGACTCACATCAGAATTGACAAAACCACTCCCTTTTAGCAGGGTAGTAAATAGAAGGAGAAATATGTATCAAGTACTCAAGGTATTTTAATAACGTGTTTACATGCATTATTTCCTTTAATAATTTATAATCTAATTCAGCAACTTTTGTGGTAGGTATTTTTAGTGTCCTTATTTTACAGATGAAGAAATTGATGCCAAAATTGGCTAAGTAACTTGGTAGAGATCACAAAGCTAATCCTCACTTCAGAGTAATTCATAAGAAATCAAAAAGGAAAATTAAACTCAGCAAAATATTAACCTTTTCGCATAAAAGAGGATTTACTGTGATCCATCACTGTACTTGGTAGATGTGTATAATTCACCAGAGGGTTGTCCTTCATCATTTCAAAGGAGGTATGATGGATAATCTTGTCCAAGATCTCATCATTCAGGTTCTTCTCTAGAAATCTAACAATCTTCTTGATTTCTTTCTTTGGATTCTATCAGTGGGTAAAGAGACATATGCTAGAAAATGGTACACAATAACTCATTAACATAATGTGAAAAAAATAATAAAAATGAAAAAATCAATAATTTATGTTTAGTAAAAGTAGAATGGAATATTTTGTTTGTTCTAAATCTTATATTTTTAGTTTTCATTCAACGTACAATAAGAATAAATCTTGGCCTAAATATTAACAGTATTTAGAGAAAAAGATTATAGCAACGATTTTAGGCTCAATTTGTAATCAGATTTGAAATGTAAATGTTTTAGGGACCTAGTATCTTTATTTTTCTGTTATTCATCAAAATTGCTTTCTTATTCTTAATAATAATATTTAAACACAAAAATAATAAATTCAGGGAAAACCAGGTATTTTTTAAAGTGTAAATACTGATGAAATCTTGCTTGGATGTAAATTATTAAAAATAAACTCCAATGAAGCTGCAAAGATATCAAGACCTAAATTATTCATTGGTCTTTGAGAATAAGAAGAAAAAAATCTGAGAGACAAATCATTATTTTCAGATTCTAATGACATAAATTTAATATTTATAACTTTTTAGGAAGCTAAGTTAAAATCTACATAGATATATCTAGAAAGATTTTGAGGGAGTAACATCTAAGCTGAGTTTAGAAAGATGAGTCAGAGTTTATCAAGATGCAGTCTCCTCAGTGGTTGGAGAGTGAATTCCCAGCAGAGAAAATAGTTAAAACTCTTGGAGATATAGGTTCTCACAGTGTGTTCAAGGGAGGAAAAAAACAAAGTGGTTGCAGTTAGAGCTGAGTTGTTTATAGGAGTGGGAGAGGCTATGAATCAAGAAAGATGAAT
>NW_006775759.1:438098-451258 GCF_000442215.2 Lipotes vexillifer | reverse complement strand
CCTGCTGAAGGATTTGGACTGTATCTGTTATGTAGTAGGGAAGCAACAGCATTTAATAATATGTCTTATTAACTCTCTGTGTGTTTATGTGTGTGTGTGTGTGTGTGTGTGTGTGTGTGGTGAATGTATGTGCATGTGTATTTTTTTTTTTTGCAATTTCAGTTTGTTGTCTTTTTATTTTTTAACATCTTTATTGGAGTACAATTGCTTTACAATAGTGTGTTAGTTTCTGCTGTATAACAAAGTGAATCAGCTATACATACACATACCTCCCCATATCCCCTCCCTCTTGCTTCTCTTTCCCACGCTCCCTATCCCACCCCTCTAGGTGGTCACAAAGCACCAAGCTGATGTAAAGGAGAAGGACGCATTTGAAAGATATAATAGTTAGAGCATGTGAAACAATGGGATGTTCAGGATATAGTGGAACCATATCAGCTACATGAAAGCCAGTGAGGACAATTTACTTTCAAGCTTTGAACTCTGAATGAACAACCAAACATCATTAACCAAAAGAGAGAATAAAGGAAAAGGATTACCTGCTGGAGAGAGAGAAGCAAGATGAGTTTAGTTTTGAACATGTTAAATTTGAGGGTTGTTTTAATAAAAACATGGGTTTGAATTCAGGGTAGAAATTAAAACGCAGTTTTTGGTGGGTCATTAACACATAAATAGCTTTGGCAACAGTGGGCTTGGACATGATCATCAAACTATAGCAAAGAGTTCAAAAAGAAAATGACTAAGTGATAGAGATTCACAGGAAAACCATGACAATGTGATAACCAATTAAATGTAGGAGAGAAGTTCGAAAAGAAAAGGTGCTCCAAAGAAACACAATGGTTAAAAAGGATGAGGATAAAAATGTCATTGATTTCAGTTATTGTCATTAATGACCTTAGCAAGATTTGGGTAAGTAGGCATGGAAAATAGGCAAAGCAATCATGTCATTTTGGACTCCATAGATTAAGTTGAAAAAATATAATAATCCTTTTACCCCAAGATGTAGCTAAAGAATTATCTAGAATGCATTTCTACCATTTTACCTCTTTCATATCTTCATAGAATAAGAAAAGTATTGGGTGTTCTTCCTTTTTCTTCCACCAGCTTTTAACATGATTAAACCAGGAGCCGAAGGCCACTAAAACCAGAGAAACAGTCTATTTCCATAAGCATTCATCAAACCAAAGATTTGTGACCAATAAGTCAAAGTGTACAAACATTTTGTGGAATTTAGTACTCAAGGGAACTGAGACTGTAAAGCCAATTTAAACAATTATATACCATCAGCCATTTATGGATGTATAATCAGATTTTTAAAAATATTAAGTACAAAAGAAGCATTTCAAATGAAAATACATTGACCTCTAATAGGTTATACTTAGCCTCACACAGAAGAAAACTATCCTTTTATGAAGTACTCAATCAATTATTTACCTAAGTACTATAAATATATCTGTAACAGATTTAACTAATGATTTGGGCAAGTTAAACAATTTCTATTCTGAGCAGGAACTGAGAATGGGTTTTTAGCAACTGAAAAGAGATTCAAGAATATTTTCATTAAGCCAATGTTTAATACCAGGTTTATATGTTGAAAGTCATAGTAAAATATTAGATGCATTTGATTTAATTTTAAAATGGTATTTGAATGCACTTGTTACTGATTTGGAAAAATAAGTGTTTTGGAAGGAAAATTCATACTTGTAATGATTAATATTATTTTTTAAAATAATTTTAAAAAGACATTAATTTTTGGTCAAGGCCATCCTACCATTTCCAGTCAAGAATTTCTCTAGATATTCTCCCCAGGTTCCCGGAAGAGGTTGTAAATTATTCATTAAGTCAAAATGGTAAAATGAGACTGCAACATCCTTGGCATTTCGAGCCAGATAAATCATCTGCAGGGGGAGGATGAAAAAATTCAAATACATGATATTTTATTTAAGAAAAAAAGTAACATATAGTAGGCATGTAAACCAACATGTTTGAAATCCATGAAATTAAAAACAGGAAAAGATTAAGAAAATTAATGAAACAAAAAGCTGGATCTTTTTAAAAAAATCAACAAAATTGATAAACGTCTAACAAGACTGACAAAATAAATAGAGAAGACACAAATTACTAGTATAAATAAAATACAGGGGATATCACAACAAATCTTGCAGGTATTAAAAGAAAAATAAGAGTGTGAAAAGATACCAAACATCTTACTTCGTCAGGGAAATGCAAATTAAAACGAGACACAACTCCATACTTTTTAGAATGGCCAAAATCTAGAACAGTGACAACACTAAATCCTGGTGAGGGTGTGGAACAACAGGAAATCTCATTCATTCCTGGTGGGGATGCAAAATGGTATTGCTACTTCATAAGACACTTGTTTCTTTCAAAACAAAATATACTTTTACCATATAATCTAGAAATTGCATTACTTGGTATTTACCCAAAGGAGTTGAAAAATAAAGTTCACACAAAAACCTACAAATGAATGTTTATACCAGCTTTGTTCATAATTGCCAAAATTTGGAAACAACCATAATGTCCTTCAGTAGGTTACTGGATAAATAAACTCTGGTACCTCCAGTCAATAGACTATTATTCATTACTAACAAGAAATGAGCTATCAAGCCATGAAAAGACATGGAAGAATATTAAAGGCATATTACTAAGTGAAAGAATACAATCTGAAAAGGCTACGTATGTATGATTCTAACAATATGACATACTGGAAAAGGCAAAACTATGGAGGCAATAAGAAGATCAGGGTTAGGGGGAGGAAATGAATCGGTGGAGCACAGAGGATTTATAAGGCAGTGAAACTGCACTGTATGGTACTATAATGGTATATACATGTCATCATACATTTGTCCAAACCCATGGAATGTACAACACCAATAGTGAACCCTAAGGTAAATTATGGACTTTGGGAGATAATGATGTGTCCATGTAGGTTCATCAATTGTAACAAATGTATTGCTCTGGTGAGAGGTCAGAGATATTGATGATGGAGAGTCTATGGATATGTGGAAGCAAGCGATGTATGGAAAACCTCTTTAACTTCCTCTCAATTTTCCGTCAAAATAAATTTGCTTTAAAAATAGATAAAATTGCTGTTAAAAAAAAAAGCCTGTTAAAAGAAAGAATAAGATGGGAATATTATTAACATTTCACTATAAAACTCAACAACTTAGAATTCCTCACATATCACAAACTAGCAAAAGCCAGATAGACAATCTGAATAGCTTTACAATTATTGAAAATAAAATGAGTTTTAAATTTAAAAGTTTCCCCATAGCAAATATCCAGGCTCAAATATCTCACTGAAGAATTTTACCAAACTATTAAATAAGAATTGATATACTTATGCTGAGTTTTCAGGGAAGGCCAAACTATATAAGATAGCTGGGAAATAATAGTAGCAATATTGTGCTGAGATAAGGATTTTGTTGCTGCATAACTTTGGAAAACTTGAGCATGTACATTTAGGCTAAAACGTGTTCTTTTAATCGAAACACTTTTTAAAATGTAGCTCACTTCTCATGGTAACAGATAAACAAAACATTTGAGCAATTACTTTACTTACTATGTGAGTGAAAAAGGGTTAAAAGTCACATTAAAAAATTTACTTGTGGTTTAGAGTATACCTTGCAGTTGTTTTCCCAGAAAGACTTAGGAATGAGATCAATTGGTAGATGTGTCTTCACAAGCCGGGGCGATGGATTCTTCTCTAATTGTTCTATACCTAGGGAAATTTAGTTTGGTTATGGAGATACTAGAGTCTCCAAGGAGCCTGCATTTCCGGATTTTCTTAACCAACTTTTCAAAATATTTTTGACCAGTATATAATCCTGCTAAATTTTGAACCAATCTCAAGCATCATTTATCTGGATTCTAAGAGCCAATATTTTCTAATGGTTAAGACCTTGGGCTCTGCGGTTAGCCTCTTTGGGTTCAAATCCTAACTTTATCACTTACTCAACATGAAATATCTGAAAGTATCCCAGAGTCTCTAGGCTTCATTTTAACCACTTCCCAAATGACAAGTAATAATACCAACCTTAGCAATTTGGAGTTTTATCATGCCTTTGCATTATTACAAGTAATTACAAAAATGTTTCCTGTATGTCAGAGATCTTGATAACTGGTAATTCTCATATTGGCTATCGTTATGCAGCAGCTATTGTAGTATAGATGATATCTTTGTAGAGCATCACCTGTTGTACCTGCATTTTCATTATTTCCTTTATGTGATTATATATATATATATATATATATATATATATATATATATATATATATATATATATATATTACACATATATATGTAGATTTTCTTTATGTTATTATATATATATATATATATATATATATATATATATATATATATATATATATATATACTACACATATAAAAAATGAAATTTTTGTGCAATTTTTAGGTGCTGGTTGAAATTTTTAAAGACATACAACTAATAAGTAATAGAACTTAGTTTCAAATTAAGTCTTTGGTTAAGGGTTATTTGAACTTTCTTGTGACAGAAAGTATCCATTTATTTTCTACATGAAGAGCTAGGAAGAGCCCAGGGTCCTAGATCAATCTATAAGTGACTTGGCCAGTCTGAGGGCACTTTTAGGGTAAAGGCATACTCAGAGAATTTCTGACATAGACCAGGAAGAGCTGGGATTACCCTTAATTTATGATTTTTTAATGGGCTCAGTGGCCTTTACCACTTCCCAGATTTATCTGTTAATAATGCCATCCCATATAGAGTTGTCAGTCCCTAAAATCTCAATTATTCTTGCCTCCTCCTTCAGGTTTCACATCCAGTCAATCTTAAAGTCCTGTACATTTTTTTGACAATATGACTTACACCCAGTCTAACCTCTAGATTACCTGTTAATCCTATATATATCATCTTCCCATATTTTGCATACAAAGGCACACCTGCCCCATATTGTATGACTCACTCATTCAAAGCAATCCTATGCTTCAATTGTTCACAAAATTAACTACATATGTTTAAAAGCCACTCAGTTTCAAATATGTCATCCTGTTTAAATGTTCTATACAGGACATATTTTGTCTCACACTTTATGCTTATTTATTTGTTTATTGTCAATTCCAATGCCTCTTCCCATCCTCATTCTCAAATGCACACTGGAATGGAGAGTCCATAAGAGCAGAAACGTAGCTTGTTATGTTCACCAGTGAATATTCTGTAGAGAACAGTTCATAGCACATGGTGGTATCAAGAAGAACCCCTTAATATCAATGCAGATAGGGTTGACAGACTTAAGATATAAAGATGCAAGAATCCCAGTAAAATTTGAACTTCACATAAACAACAGATACCTGTAAGTATCTCCCCTGCAATATTTGAACCATACTAAATAAAAGAGGTATCTATCTGATTTTCAAATTTAATTGGGTATCCTGGATTTTATCTGGAACTATTAATTATACACCTGTAAAATTCCACCAGCTAATTCATTATGTTTCTACTGACCTGGTAGCTGCAGCCACTTTATCCAGCATATAGAAATGAGAAATCATAATCTTCCACAAATCACTCTGCCTCAATGTCCATGACATGAAATTTTATGTGTCTCTTTTATAAAGTTTTCACTATCTGTTCTTCCTCTTCCATCTCTTAACTTCACTGAAAGTTTTCTCAGCTTCTTCTGTCTTGTGATTGTTTTGCCACATGATGTCCTTTAAATGAACCCTTTATATACTTAAATGTGAATGTTGGGAATATGTAATGACATCGCAAGTATACACATTCAGGTTACAGAGGAAATCTGAGTGTCACTTTACTCTCCTTTACCTGCCGAATCTCACCTACTCACTCTCTGGTGATGCTACACAGACTCACGTCCCACCCCCAACCTCCGTCTCTTACCAGTAATCTCTGACTCCCCTGTCCTGATTACTTTGATTCTATCACTTTTTCATTTCATACTTTTCTATGGTTCTGGAGTCTTAACTCACTCGGTACTCATTTTGGTTGCTTGTCCCAGAATAATCCTTTAGTTTCAAGCTTTAGCATTTGCTCTCTGACTTCAGGCAACCACACAGAGGGAATGATACCCTCTCAGCTGGTCCTTCTCTGCCTGTGGAAGTAACTAGCTCCAATAGGGGAGAGAATTTGAATTCTGCTGCTTACATTGATAGACATTCATCACCATAATACTTTCTTTTTATCCCAGGTTTCTAGCAACATTTGAAAGCCAGCCCTCGCTTTTTGAACCCTTCTCACTTGCTTACATGATACCCTACTCTGCTGATTCTCTCTTAGCTCACTGAGTATTTCTTAAGAATTACAAGCCCTGCATGATTTGTCCCTGTCTAGTCTCCAATTGTTTTGCCCCTCACTTTTCCGTCCTTTCATTGTTGTTGTTGGTGGTGGTGGTGGTTGATTTTTTTAGTCCCTGGACTACACCTAGGTCTTTTCTGCATCTAGGCCCCCATACCTAATGCTTCATCTTCCTGAAATATGCTTTCTCTAGCATTGTGCAAAGCTTTAAGTCTCCATTCAGAGCTGATATCCCTAACTACCCAATCTAAAGTGAAGTCTCCTGATGTTCCCTTTTGTAGAGCCCTATTCTATGGATATGTTAGGCTAACAATATTTGTATATTGCTAGTTTCTTTACTTATTTAATGTCACAATGTTATTGTAAGCTCCTTGGAGATAGGACATCTAATTTACTGATTTTTTTAAATAGATTTAATTAATTAATTAATTAATTTATTTATTTATTTATTGGCTGCGTTGGGTCTTCCGTTGCTGTGTGCAGGCTTTCTCTAGTTGCCGTGAGCAAGGGCTACCCTTTGTTGCGGTGTGAGGGCTTCTCATTGCAGTGGCTTCTCTTGTTGCAGAGCATAGGATCTAGGCGTGCAGGCTTCAGTAGTTGTGGCTCATGGGCTCTAGAGTACAGGCTCAGTAGTTGTGGTGCACAGGCTTAGTTGCTCTGCGGCATGTGGGATCTTCCCTGGCCAGGGCTCAAACCCGTGTCCCCTGCATCGGCAGGCAGATTCTTAACCACTGTGCCACCAGGGAAGCCCCTACTGATCATTTTTTATCTAGTCCGTAGCACAGTGCATAGTTCTTTGGAAGCACTCAGTAAATATTTGTGCAATGAAAAATGAATTGTATTAATAATAAATTTTATATTTTATGAGGCATTGGTACTTATTTATTTAATTACAGCAATGTTCTAAATTAAGAAATTACTGTTCTAATCTGCCAAATTTTATACAACAAAATTCAGTAAAAGATAAGAAACGGTTTTTTTATCAATGAGATTTTTATTTGTTTTCTATAACAAAATTCTTTTATCTTTGATTAGCATACCTGGATGTGCATGCAATGGACTAAACTACAGTTTCTCTGTACGCTTTGCTTATTGTACTGCTTGCAAAACTTCCATTTTATGTTACCAAATATACTCAATTTTCCTTGAATGGACACCACAAATACAGTGTTTAATATGTGATGTAAATACTACTACAAAATTATAATTTCTGGGTGATTTAAAATTACCTGAAGTCCCCAGTCCAGGAAGAGCCATTTCCAACATTGGAACTTTCACAGTTATAACATCTCGCTTACAGTTTTCAACATCTCCATCATTTAGAATCATGTCCAAAATTTCACTAACCCAAGTGGTACCTGTGGCAAAAGACAACATTTTTATAAGCTTCACCTGAATCTGGGGGCAAAAAGTCCCAGTTGGAAGCCTGCCACCTTAATATATTATCTTAGAAAATTAATTCTGCAGAGTTTCCCTTTCTATGCCCCAAATGTCCATTTTAATATACTCAAAGTAGATGGCTAGACTGACTTTTAGGAATACTAATTTTATTTAGGATGTTAGCGATTTTGTAGAGAAGCTAATTTTCAGGGAACAAAAGCTGAAGTTAGACGTTCATTTGTCAGGCCACAAAACTCACCTGATTTGGGGTAAGTGGCTATCACAATGTCATCTGGCCTGCTCTGGAACTGTTCAATCTTTTCCCAGTTGTTTGCAAAAGCATAGGTGATGGGACAGCCATGGACTATCTTCAGATTTTTTCTCAGGACATCTTGTTGGGAAGTCATCTTTGTTCCAGACTGTAAAAATACTTAATAGAATATTTAAGAATAATCAAATCATGGAGAAAAAAGAGGGTAAAAATAAGAAACTGAGTAACTAATGTTATTAAGACACTGCAACTTGACAGTAAAATTGGCCTTTAACACACTGAGCACAAGAGATCTAAATACAAAGGGCATTTTTATGGGTGTACAGCTGTAGATTGCAAGAGCAGCAGCTGGCTCAGTGACAAGCAGATCAAAGGTCTTTAATGGAAGCTTTGGAAAGAAATAGAACTGCACATTTTACTTTGAATTAAAAATACCACTTCACAGAAATATGCTAAAAAATATCTGGACCTAAACAAAATAAATCTATCAGTCATTGTTATACTCCAGTTGTACCTCATTTTTTCTCACAGGAAACCTGTTGTGTTTCTCACCTTGGTTCTTCTGAGTATAATGAATTTGTTTTCTCTGTCTGCTTCTAAGATCCTCTTTTTTTATCACTGGTTTTGAGCAACTAAATTATGATGTGCCTTGGTGTGGTTATTTTCATGTGTTTGTGGTTGTGAGCCTATGCTTCACGTTTATTGAACTTCTCTGAATTGTGTTGACAGTCATCATTTCTTCCAAAAAATTTTTTTTTATTTCTCACTCCTTTTCTGAGAATCCAGGCTACATAAAGTTGTTCACAGCTCACTGAAGCTCTATTCATTTTGTAAAATCTTTTTTCTCTCTTTGTGTTTCAGTTTGGATAACTTCTATGGCTATATTGCTTCATGTTCACTAACTTTTTCTTCTGAAATGTGTAATCTGATGTTAATACCATCCAATGAATGTTTTTCTCAGACGTAGTTTTCATCTCCAGAAGATCATTTTGGGCATGATTTTACTTTTTCTGTCTCAACTTTTTGAGCATATTGAATATAGCTATAATTACTATTTTAATATCTTTTTTTGCTAACTCTAACATCTGTGTGAGTTCTAGATTGTTTTCAATTAACTAATTTTTCCCTTCCCTATGGTTGCCTTCTTTAGCTAGTTTGCCTGCCTGATATTTTTTATTGGCTGTCTGGTGGTATACCTGGGTTTTCCTCCCTGAGCTGTGGCCCAGAAATTCTCTCATGGCAGTAAGCTGGGGAAATTGTAGGGCTCAGTTTTTTGTTTCCTATCCACTATCATTCATTTTGGTTGTTTCACACAAGGGGGCAAATTTAGTTTCTGTTACTCTATTTTGCTTAGAAGCTATGATGATTACTTTTATGTGTCAATTTGCCTAGACCATGAGATGCCCAGATATTTGGTCAAACATTATGCTGGGTGTTTCTGTGAGGATGTTTTGGGATGAGATTAATCTGTAAATGGGTGTATTAAATAAAGCAGATTGCTTTTCCTAATGTAGGTTGGCCTCATTCAGTGAGTTGAAGACCTGAATAGAACAAAAATTCTGAGTAAGAAGGAATTCTTCCTAGCTGATGGCCTTTGAACTGTAACATCAGCTTTTTTCCTGCATTCAGGCTGGAACTAAAACATTGACTTTTCCTGGGTCTGAAGCCTGGCAGGTTTTGAACTGTAACTATACCATTAGCTCTCCTTGTTCTTAGGCGTTCAGACTCAAACTGGAACTAAATCATCAGCTATTCTGGGTCTCCAGCTTGCCAATTCATCCTGCACATCTTGGGACCTATCAGCCTCTAAAATTTTCTAAGCCAATTATGTACAGTAAATCTCTTTATGTGTATATATATATATATATATATATATATAAAATATAAAAATTGCTATGCATCTTCTTTAATTAATAAACTATCCTTATCATAATAATCCTAATAATACTAACCCTGAATTAGAATCTTATTGATCCACTAAGCTATTCAAAACATTTTGGGTCTTGAGAGACTGTATTAGTCAGGGTTCTCAAGAGAAACAGAATCAATTACATACATATATGTATATATATATATATATATATATATATATATATGTATATATATATGTATATATATATACATATATATATATATATATATACATATATGTATGTATGTATGTATGGAGAGAGAGAAGAGGGAGGGAATTTATTATAAGGAATTGACTCATGTGATTATGGATGCAGACAAATCCAAAGATATGCAGTTATCCCAGGCTGGAGAACCAGGATAGCCAATGGTGTAGTTCTCTTCTGAAGGCCAGCAGGCTTGAGATCCAGGAAGAACTAATGTTTCAGTTTAAGTGTGAAGGTAGGAAAAACAATGTCCCAGCTCAAAGACAGCCAGGCAGGAGGGATTCTCCCTTACTCCCAGAGGGCCCTCCTTTTTATGTGATTCAGGCCTTTAGCTGAATGGTTGAGGCCTGTCCACACCAGGGAGGGCAGTCTGTTTTACATAGTCTACCAATTCAAATGTTAATTTCACCCCAAAATACACTAACAGACACAGCTAGAATAATGTTTGACCAAATGTCTGGGCTCACTCTGAGCCAATCACGTTGACACACGGAACTGACCATCACATAGAGCTACTCATTATTTATTTTTTCTATTTCATTTTCACTGAACTTTGTAAGTGAAACTGTAGTTTTGCTCTTCCTAATGTGTTTCTCATTTTACAACACTCTCCCTGCCCCCATGGAATGTAAACATCTCAGAAATAGAAGGAAATGCAGAATGTATGTTATAGGATCCATCATAATCTATTTTTCCATTTATTTCTGAGAATCTATCAATCAATAATAATAGATAATGTATACAACAGATAAATAGAGTTTGAATTAACAAGCTAAATTACACCTCTGATTGACAAATTGATTGATACATATATTTTTTTATCAGGCAAATATTTTTTTTTTTTCTTTGTAGTACGAGGGCCTCTCACTGTTGTGGCCTCTCCCATTGTGGAGCACAGGCTCTGGACGCTCAGGCTCAGCAGCCATGGCTCATGGGCCCAGCCGCTCCGCAGTATGTAGGATCTTCCCGGACTGGGGCACGAACCCGTGTCCCCTGCATCAGCAGGCAGACTCTCAACCACGGCGCCAGCAGGGAAGTCCTATCAGGCAAATATTTTGTGTAATTCGGTGATTCCAAATTCTTTGTGGGTGCTTTAAACAGTGATTGCACTTATTAAGCTTTCAGTAGTAACTTGTGTAATGGGAACCACAAACAAAATCACTAATATAAAAGCTATGCCTAAAATTGATTTGTATAGAAAAAGTTATGCTTTAGATTAGGAAAAATATGTTGGTGTAACAGACTAGTGTTTTAGAGATAACTTCTCTACACCCTACTA
This sequence comes from Lipotes vexillifer, assembly GCF_000442215.2. NCBI lineage: Eukaryota > Metazoa > Chordata > Mammalia > Artiodactyla > Lipotidae > Lipotes > Lipotes vexillifer. Next base: position 439,894 of record NW_006775759.1, on the reverse strand, counting down.
GCCCCCATCCTCTAGCCCCTTAAAAAAGTCTAGAAGAGAGAAATCTGGACACTTTTTCATTTTACATTATAAGACATGAATTATATGTCATATTTTATATCTTATAATTAACAGGTATACTTACAACAATAGTGTGTCTTTAAGTTTTCCCAATAAAAGTTGTTATTAAGGAATGGATTTTTCTTAAAATATATGGCATCTTATTCTAGAAATACAGTTCAAATAATTTGAATTTTCCATCTTCATTACTGCTCATAGAATAAAGGAGTTGGGGCCTCAGAAGCTTAGAAAAGTGTATATTAATGAAAGAGCAGAGTCTCAGCAGAGAGTAGACACAAACATGTTTACAGCAGGCAAGATCCTAAGAAAAGGATGCCAGTGAGAGCTGCGTAGACTGGGCATTTGGGGAAAATTCTATTAAATATTCCATATTAAATTGTTGCCTTTCTATGTTTCTCAATTATCCTTTATTTTTGGTAAAATATCTGGCTGCTTTCATGGTCCCTTGTTAGTGCAGGGGCAGGTTTTAGTAGAAAAAAATTGCCAGCCTGAATTACTGTGGATCATGTCAGCAGCCTCAAGAAGGGAAAAAATAATGTGGTTGGCCAAGAACTCAGCAGAGCAGGAAGTGGCAAAAAGTGAAACTGAGTATGTAAACACTGTGTTTTGAATAAAGTAGGTATTAAATGAACTGAATAAATGAATGAATGAATGAATGATGAGACCTACACTTCCCATCCAGAATCTTCTAAGATCTTGGGGACAGTGTAACTTCCGAGTTTGGATATAAAGAATGAGTGATGGCACAAATCAACATAGTATATTCAGATATTAGATTTTTACTTCACATAGTAAATGAGATAGTTTTCCTTGAAACATTTTATTCTATTAATTTCTTAGCAAATTGTTTTTTTCCAGATTATGTAAAGGTAAATATCAATCCCAGACCACATTTGAACACTTGTATACTCTGAATTAATTGAGGAAAATAAGTGAGGCTCTCTTTTTCTTCTTTGGCTCTACAATATAAAATTTAGGAGGACTATAAGTCCACTTACCAACTCATATTAAACATACAGATTGTTATGGGAAAGCAAGTGAGTATTGAGGGCACAGATTTATTTTCCATAGTGTCTGCTATAAATCATATAGAGAAATTTTTTCCCCACACAGTAGGTGGTTAACATTATGTTATACATTTTTAACATCATTCCTAGCTCCATTTCATGTCTTAACGTTTTCATTTCTTTATTTATTCATTTTAATTTAACTTGTACTATTATTTTATATTTATATAATTGATTCATAATTGCTAATTAAATACAGTCCATGTACAAGCACCATGTACTATTGTCATCATTTGAGAGATTGTTAGAAATGTAGAATCTCAGGCCCCAATCCAGAATCAAAACCTATATTTCAATAAAATCCCCAAGTAATTTATACTCATAAGAAAATTTGGGAAGCACGATTTTAAGCCACTTTTAATCTACTCTCTGACAATATAAGGTGTATATAAATGATTTATCAAAATGAATTGTTTCTTCCAGAAAATAGTGTTGATTGTATTTAATATATATTATCTCTAATAATTACCCACCCTGACAATAAATTTTACTTTCATTTTACAGATTGAGATTAGGAAACAGAGTTTCAGAGAGTGAAACAGAGTTTCAGAGAGTGAGTGTGTGTCTCAAAAATAGAGTTCAGTTTCCCCAGCTCTGCTCACTTGGTCATACTGCATGTCTACATGGATGGGCCTGACTAGAGTCAAAGATGTTCTTGATTGTAGGGAA
>NW_006775759.1:429400-438080 GCF_000442215.2 Lipotes vexillifer | reverse complement strand
AGGGAAACTTTTTTTGACAAAGCAAACTTCGCTCTGACAAAAAGCTTTAACTCCTCATGCTGCAAAAATGTCAGAGAAGGATGGATATGAGTAACAAGATGATCGTGAAAACATACTAATCACATCTGGGAAGTGGGTGTAACCAATTCAAGAATGTTGGAGTAGCAGTCTTGAATTAACATTGTTTCATCATGACCAGTGGATGATGATGAGCTTAGAATTATATGAGAAGATAGATTCAGGGAAGAGGACCCGAAGACATAAGATAACTAATGTTATTGAATTTATGAGTGATACTTACTTTAAAACGTAAAAGTTGGTTCCTAAAAGTCTTTATGGTTTATGAGTGATATTTACTTTAAAATATAAAAATCATTTCCTAAAAATCTTTAAAATCTTACCAGAAAGTGACAAAAAATTTTATGTGGTTATATAAATTTTATGTGGTCTACATGATACTACAAATCTTCCTAGTTAAGTTGAGCCATAAGCTAAAAATTAAAATGTCTAAAATTGACTTTAAAAAAATTAATAGAAAAAAAAGGAAAATGGAAAACAATACCCCTCTTAGGAGAAAGTAACTGAGTCATCTGACACTAAAGGTGAATGGTTCTTTTAATGGGAAAAGAATATTTCTTCCATTTGTTTCACCCTAACAAAGTACAGTTCTACTTGGTCTACATCAAACTCCAGCTACTGAAATAAATGAATTAAATAATATGTTCTGTACTGTGGAGCGTACCTTAATGTGGTGTGTATCTGTGTGTATGTGCACGTATGTATATAGGAGTGAAGGGGAGATGGGAACAGAGAAGTGAGAACTTGGAGTGGACTCCTTTTTCGCTTATGAGGCTTACAGTTTTATGAGAAGACCCTCAATCCTGGCATGCTTCACAAGAGTCCCATTAAACCCAGAAAAATAAAAGGGATCACTGAAAGCCTGAGATTCTGCAAAACATAACAGGAAACACTGAGTTTCCCATGGGAAAATTGCAATTAGGCAAAAACATCCCAATGATAAACATGTGTTCAAAATGGAAACCATTCAAGGAGCTTAATGCACTGTGGATGCGAGATCAAAACTTAGAGAAAAGAGATTTAAAAAGAAAACTTTACCTCACAATTAAAGCCCTTTTTCAGTTTTCGTTTTCAGTTGGTGGTGCAGTTGCTGAAAGGAACACTGCATACTGGTGGTAGTCCTGAAGGGCTGGGCAAGGTGCGCTCAGGGAGGCTCACTCCTGTCTCTGGGAAAAAAATGTTTAAGGATATGATCTGAATGTTGTAGTCAGTGACTCCACAGGCAGTTAAGATATAAAATTTTTGAACTACACACACAGAGACAGGGCCTGCTGCTTCCACAGCTGGAAGAGCCAGTAATCCCTGAGAAAGAAATGAATCAGGGTGGTGGCCAAAAGTAAGCAAAGTCAGAGATTAGCTAGATTTAAAGGTTCCCACATGGCTTCAAAGAGTTTGAGAGAAATGCAAAGGGAAAGAATTTGAACTGTCAGTGGATGGAAGTCTGTTGTTTCTTTACAACTTATAAGAATGTCTTGTAATAATTTTGGTCATGATGAAAAGTTGTTTGTATATGTGTGTGTTTTCATCTGAAAGAAACATGAGTTTCCAATATCATGAAAAGAGCAAAGATATACAAACATATACTGAAGATAAAATAATTTTGGCAGCAGAAATCCAGAGGGTAGAGCTGATGGTTTCAGAATGCTGTTGTTTTCTGTCACGCTAATCATTTCTACGACCTCTCAGCTTTTCTTTTCTTCTTTTTTTTTTTTAATTCTAAGTCACAAATACACAAAGAAGGAGTTTAGTAGAAGAATAAAGTGGTGATGATGCTGGAAGGGTTAATGTCCAGCATATCCTTGCCATGCAGAAAAAGAGGGCAACATTTTTAGAGATCTCGATTCTTTTTGTGAGCTGTCCAAATGCTCAACGTTTAAGTATTGGCACCTAACTACATACATGAAACAATATAAACACTTTTGTATGGCACATGCCAAGGAAAGCAATTTGCAAACTTTGGTAAAAGGTGTTAATTTCAGGAAAACTATTTAGATGTGCATGGATTGCCTGGCAACCCCATTATCAATTAATGCATCAAACTTTGATTAGTATATACTAATTGAAAAACAACCTAAATCAGAGATTCTTGAATTTTAGTGTGTTTCAGAATCATTTTGGAGGCCATGACAAAACACAGATTACTGGGTCCCAATCCACAGTGTTTGTGATTCAGTTGGTCTAAGGTGGAGCCTGAAAATTTGCTATTCCAACACTCTGAGATGAGGCTGATGCTACTGGTTTGAGGACCATTATTTGAGAACCATGAATAAAAATTCACTCTTGTTTTAAAACATGTATTAATATTCTATGTTTCCTTCATTCATTTATCTATCCATTTATTTAGTCACCAGATCTATCATGTCCCAGGACGCTACACTAGGAAAAAAAAGAAAGGCATTGTGTTTGTCTTGATGATTTATAAATAAATTGATTGATTGAAGGAATTCTCAATCTGTTGATAGCGCAAATTTTCCCCTTGAGATTCAGAGATTTTAAATGATTTGGCTAAGATCCTATAAACATCAGGTAAAGAATCAGGCTCAGAAAACAACTTGTGACTTCTAAATCATGTCATGTGGGCTTAAGGAACAAAATAATAGAGCTAAAAGAGAGATTAAGAAAGACAGAAAAGATTCACAATGCATGTATTCTTTTTTCCCTAAAATTAGCCCTGTGTACACATCAACCAGTCTAAACAGAAGTATTTAAGAAGTTTGAATTCTTTCAGTGTCACTGAGTGTCTAATAAAATAAATACATAAATAAATTCTATGAGGAGTTAAATAAAAATTAAGAAATTATTTTATGGGAGGTGGGAAAGATAAAATTTTAAAGGCACACAAAATCTTAAAATATTTTTTCTTTGTAAAAGTAATATAGTTACACTGCAAAATAATTCCAGAATATGCAGAAAATGTGGATTTAAATTTGTTCTAAATTTCACCCACAGAAACAACCACTATTAATATTTGGGTATTTTCAGAGTCTTCTAAATATTTTTACACAAATTTGTCCCCCCAAAATGGTATTATGTTATACATACCAGTTTTATGTTGAATTTCACTATTAAGAAAAATATTTCATACTTTGGAAAAAAACTTTTAGAAGCAGAATTGCTAAATCAAAGGTATGTACTTCATTCAGTTTAAATTCTCATTAGTGGAATATCAGTGCACCCTTAATCAATCGTAATGACCAACACCTGATATGGCAGATGGTATAATTTTACCATTGTGGAGCAGTATAATCTTACAGGCAAAAATTGCCACCTCATTATTTTAGTTGGCATTTCTTTAATTACATAGAGCTTGACTTTTTTTTTCGGTACGTTTTTTTTTTTCGGTACGTGGGCCTCTCACTGTTGTGGCCTCTCCCGCTGCGGAGCACAGGCTCCGGACGCGCAGGCACAGCGGCCATGGCTCAGGGGCCCAGCCGCTCTGCGGTATGTGGGATCTTCCCAGACCAGGACACGAACCCGTGTCCCCTGCATCGGCAGGCGGACTCTCAACCACTGCGCCACCAGGAAGCCCAGAGCTTAACTTTTTTATGCTGTTCTCATTTAATGATTTTTAAAAGAGGTGGGTAAACTACTGTTAGTCTCTTTTTTATTTTTTCTATTAAAATGTTTATGTTCTGATAAGTTTGAGAGGTTTTTATATATTAAGGACAGTAATCATTTTTCTTCCATAAGTGGAACAAATATTTCCCCAATTTGCCATTTTAATTTTATTTATTTTCTTCTCAGGAATTGTGGCATGCAATTTACCTTTGCATAATAGCCTGATACATATTAATAAATTTAGCTTTTTATTATTTATCTTATAAGAAGATAAGTTCTTTGAAGACAGAGAGTGTGTCTTATGCTTTAAAAATTGCATATGCAAAGCAAATACAAAGAAATCCTGAATATATACGTGATTTTTATATACGCATTTGTGAGGAAAAAGGCTTCTAAATTTTAGCCATGCATGCTTATAATAACCACAGTGAACTTTATTTTTAACTACATGTTTATAAAAATTATATCTTCAAATTGTGAACCTAGTAATACTGAATAAATGTTCTAAATTTTTGAAAGAGCAAGTTTTAAAATGAAAGTGAGCAAAAACATTGAAACTGGACATTTTGTTTTTGTGATATATAACTCAAGGCAAAAGTGATGACAGTTTTTCTCAGATTATGATGCTTTCCCTAGTTCTCTTTTTATGTTTTAAGAACATTTTATTTTTCTTATCTAAGAGTATCTGATTTAATATCCTAATATTTATCAATGTTCTCCAAATTTCATTTTTCTTATACCAGTGGTGTCTGCATATATAATAGTTTTCTAGTTACCCTTCTTAAGAATGTGTGAGTCCAAAGGAGAATCTAACCTTTTTTGAAACTGTTTGCTTGTCTGTAAACTCCTGAGGACAAGGCTGTCTTTTCCCTCCTGTGATAGAAATAATGGTAAGAGCCACTTCCTTGAAATTCCTTGTGTCATCATAGCTCATTTACATAAGAAACCAGGGATTAGTGTAAAGATCAATCTACTTCCCTTCTGAAAACAGGTTACATGGACGTGTCACCAGAATGTTTTTTCCTCACTTCCCTATTCAGAACTGGAAAATCCCTCATCTGAGTATTGATATTCTTATACACCTTGGTCATCTTTAATGAAGAAGTATGGTAACAGTGGAGGGGTATTATTGGATAAAGCAATATTCACAAGAAACACAAAAATTTATTGACATTGGAAAATGTCAATGAAATGAAATGAAAATATCCAAAAGTGAGCTTGCAGAATCCAGATTTATTTCCTTAGATGTCTTCAAAAGCTAAGGAATCCACTTATTCAACTTAGTTCAAAGTCCCTTGATGGCAAAGCCTGGAGCTTATTCCTCTTCATAAACAAATTGTCTTTCAAGGTCTCACTTAGGGACATCAGGTTTTATACTTCAGTATGAATATTACCTCCTAGAATTGTAGAGTACACAACAGTCACAACTGTACTTGCTGTTGCTATAGACTAACACTGATCCTGACCCTTAGAATGAACTTGGTAAACGTTTTGATGAATTAAAGGCTTTTAGATTTATGTTAATAATCATAGAGTTATGTGATATATTAAAAGTTTTTAGTCCTAGATATAGGGAGCAGATTAATTTTATTTAATCAATTGTGTTTGGTAAATGTCAGCATGTAATTAATCTCACAACTGATTTCTTTGATAATTAATTTGACCCTGTCTGGTAATCAGCCTTCAGAGAGAACATAGTAGAATGATGAGATCATGAACTTCAATGTCTACAACATAAACGTGAGTTCAAATACAGACTCTCTCTTGTTGCTCATTGGGTACACACTATTAAAAGGGAAATGAGCATTAAGTAAATTCTCACATACAACTGCCACCAATCAAATATATTCTCTTCTTCCTCAAGAAACAGAGCTTCATTCAGTTAGGTGAGGCAAGGTTCTTGGGGCTGTGAATATGGACATGTATTCTTTTTCCTTTCTTTGCATTGCTTTTTTTTTTTTTTTTCGGTATGCGGGCCTCTCACTGTTGTGGCCGCTCCCGCTGCGGAGCACAGGCTCCGGACGCGCAGGCCCAGCGGCCATGGCCCACGGGCCCAGCCGCTCCGCGGCACGCGGGATCCTCCCGGACCAGGGCACGAACCCGTGTCTCCTGCATCGGCAGGCAGACCTCCAACCACTGCGCCACCAGGGAAGCCCTCTTTGCATTGCTAATAAAAGTGAGTTTTCAGAACAATAGACAGAGAATGTCTCAGCACCAACGTTATAATCCTGGGTGCTACAGGAATGCTTATTCTTTTAGCTACCGAAGAGAAAAGCCCTGTTTGACAGCTGTGGTTTTTGTATATAATACTGGCCTTATCTTGACCCTGGAGAAGGAAATAACAAAGCCTGCTACATGATGTCCAGTCTTCTTCTTCCTATTTATACACACCCACTCCATCCCCAACACACACACACAACACAAAACACACACATGCAAGGAGGGTAAACCCCACTCTTGTTCACCATAATGTTAAAAGGGCTTGAGTTGAAGACATTTCTCCTCTTATTCCAAAGTGGAAGAGAAGAAAGTAGAGACACAAGTTGGTTCCTTCTTTTCTTTTGTAAGGCTTGGGAAAGTAGCCGCAGCGATCAGCTACCTCTAGTGCCCGTACGTTTTTCTGTGGTTTACATTTCTTGAAAAAGAAACAACAAAAGCTCTCTTAAGGAAGTATGTCTTTAGCCCTAGTCCTCATAAGCTGCCTCAGCAAAGGTAAAAATGATATTTTCTATTAACATGTAATTTGTACTTTAATATCCCAACCTTTACCCCACCATTCCTCCCTCCCTGATATCTACGGCTTTAGAGATACCTGCCCCATATCTGAACAGCACCCACTCTGAGCCTGATAAAATGTGTGGTTGGGCAGGCATCCCTACTGAGTACATTGCTTTGTATAAGTTTTAAATAAATGAATACTTAATGGTTTGTATTTTAGACTGAGTAGTACTTTTGTGTATATCAATTGAGTCAAAATACTGTATAATAAATTTTTTATTAAAAACATCTTTAGAAATTACAATTTCAGAACTAAGTCCTTAGAAGAGTTTTCTGTTTTCTTTTAAGCTCCTATCTTCTAGATTTTTAATAGAAATTGGTTTTGCATAAATTGCCATCATTTACTGCTTTAGAAGAAGTTATATTGTTAATGCTCTTGAGAATTTTGACTTTCATAGCTGGATGAGGTAAACACATATCAAAGAGTGAGTCATCTTTTTTTTTTTTTGGCAGTGCCACGTGGCCTGCAGGATCTTAGTTCCCTGACCAAGGATCAAACCTGGCCCCCCAACAGTGAAAGCCCGGAATCCTAACCACTGGACCGCCAGGGAATTCCCAAGGGTGACTAGTCTAAAATGGTTGTTTTATGACTATTTGAAATACAAAGCAAATGATTGCTTTTACTTGCATGAAATAAAATGCATTATTTTTTTCTGCAAGGAATAATAATGATGTTTTCATTTTGGTTTTAATAAAAATAAGGTGATATTATACACTATAGTTCTTGAAATTTCTAAAGTTTATATTAACTTGAGATCTGTGAGATCTTTTAAGGTACTACATATTTTTAAAGAAATAAAAAGCTAAGTCTAGGGTTAATTTTATGTTATCTGGCTATACAGTATTTTAACTGACATAGTTGGTTGAACACACACCCTATGAATATCTCAATGTACTCATAAAATAATAAAGAACTTTAACCAGGAAATAAACACAGAATGGTGATTCAGATTTCTATAAATATAGGTGACTCATGCTATTCTTTGTATCATTTTTAACTTTTCCTGAAGAATTATAACTTTCTGAGACAGGCTGAATATACTGAAAGTCTATAGGGGGTGAAGGTACAGCAAGCACAGAATGGTGTGTTACAAATCACACCTCTATTCCATTCACACTGTTTGTGGTCATTTGGACCACAGGATGGATGTAATTAACTCTGTTTTGTCATCACTTCATTTTTAAATACCCTTCACTTTCTAGTCTCCACCATTTACAGCCAATTTTGTTAGAGATTTACGGTTGAAGGACAGACCTAAAGATACTTTCTAACCTGATCTCTGCCACCTTGCTCTCGGTATAGACTGGGAAATATTTCTTAATTTGTTCAGTGTCAATTTTCTAACTTGTAATGCACTTAGTTTGGTCAAGGATGAGGTAGGATTTTAAGGCAGAACAGAATTGCCTAGATTCCAATCCCGGTTCTCTTGGACATTGAAGAAGCTACATACTATCTTTGTACTTCAGTTTTATCCTATATAAAATGATGATAACACTGTACCAAATTCATAAAGACAGTGTGCAAATTTAAAACAATGTTTGTGAAGCACTTAGTACAATGCTCTACTGGTAATTAGCGCTATGTCAGTGTGAACTTTCATCATTTTTATTCTTGCATTCACTTTCTAATTCAATAGCAAGACAGGCTAGAAAAATGGTGATGGCTTATAAGCAGTGACTAAGTAGAAATGGGCAATTTAATTAAGTTCTTAATGAACGAAATGCAGTTATTCTCACAGAATTTTGTCCACAACAGTAGTGACTTTATCCTTATGGAACTACCATCAACAGTTGGCTTCCCCCTCAATTTTACCAAGTCTACTTTCCTTTACAGGGCAGTCCCTAGAAATTGCATTTGACCTTTTCATTCCATTGCTTTAAAAAGCTCTATCAGGATGTCCACTTCTGCTACTATATACTTATAGGTGCATACAAAATTTCACTGCATTTCTGCACTCTTCCTCTACTCCAGTATTCTTGCTTTCCTCTCTTCTTATAACACCCCAACCACCAAAACTCACATGCCATAAAGCAACCACAGGCTCCATTGCTCCCTATATTGCTCACATTTCCTCTTACCAAGTTTGCTCTCAGGAATTATGAAGCCATCATACTCAGTGGTGAAAAGCTAAAAACATTTTCCTTAAAACCAGGAACACGAAAAGGATGCCCACTCTCACCACTTTTTTTTTTTTTTTTTTTGGAAGTACTAGCCACAGCAATCAGAGCCGAAAAAGGTATAAAAGGCATCCACATTGGAAAAGAA
>NW_006775759.1:415748-429236 GCF_000442215.2 Lipotes vexillifer | reverse complement strand
CTTCCCGAAACGAGACCCGAACCCGCGTCTTCTGCATCGGCAGGCGGACTCTCAAGCACTGCGCCACCAGGGAAGCCCTCTCACCACTTTTATTCAACATAGTATTAGAAGTCCTAGCCACAGCAATCAGACAAGAACAAGAAATAAAAGGAACCCAAATAGGAAAGGAAAAAGTAAAACAGTCACTGTTTGCAGATGTTGCATTTCTATACACTAACAAAATGAGATATATTATATTATATGTATATATAACAAAGTATAATATATAGCAAATATAATAATATATAAAAAGGTATAATAATATAAATATAATGTAATATAATATGTTTTAGATAATAATCATTCTGACAGGTGTAAGGTGATAATTCATTGTGGTTTGGATTTGTATTTCCCAGGTGATTAGTGATGTTGAGCATCTTTTCACATGCTTGCTGGGCATGTGTATATCTTCTCTGGAAAAATGTCTATTCAGATCCTCTGCCCAATTTTTAATCAACTGTGTTTTTCTGGATGGTGAGTTGTATGAGTTCTTTTGCATATTAACCCTTTATCAGATATTAGGTTTGAAAATATCTTCTCTCATTCAGTAGATGACCATTTCAAGTTGTTGATAGTTACTTTTCTGTGCAAAACCTTTTCAGTTTGATGTAATTTGGGATGACCACTGCTTCATTTCAATGACTTGCATTGGAAAAACAAAAAAAATCTCATTGCTTTCTTTTATTTTTTGAACATCTTCATAGGAGTATAATTGCTTTACAATGGTTAGTTTCTGCTGTATAACAAAGAGAATCAGCTACACATATACATATAACCCCATATCCCCCTCCTCTTGTGTCTCTCTCCCCCTCCCTATCTCACCCCTCTAAGTGGTCACAAAGCACCAAGCTGATCTCCCTGTGCTATGCGCTGCTTCCCACTAGCTATCCATTTTATATTTAGTAGTGTATATATGTCCATGCCACTCTCTCACTTTGTCCCAGCTTACCTTTCCCCCTCCCTGTGTCCTCAAGGCCATTCTCCACATCTGCATCTTCATTCCTGTCCTGCCCCTAGGTTCTTCAGAACCTTTTTTTTTTTTTAGATTCCATATATATATGTTAGCATATGGTATTTGTTTTTCTCTTTCTGACTTACTTCACTCTGTATGACAGGCTCTAGGTCCATCCACCTCACTACAAATAACTCAGTTTCATTTCTTTTTATGGCTGAGTAATAGTCCATTGTATATATGTGACACATCTTCTTTATCCATTCAGCTGTCGATGCACACTTAGGTTGCTTCCATGTACTGGCTATTATAAATAGTGCTGCAATGAACACTGTGGTACATGACTCTTTTTGAACTGTGGTTTTCTCAGGGTATATGCCTAGTAGTGGGACGGCTGGTCTTATGGTAGTTCTAGTTTTAGTTTTTTAAGGAACCTCCATACTGCTTTCCATAGTGGCTGTATCAATTTACATTCCCGTCAACAGTGCAAGTTCCCTTTTCTCTAGACCCACTTCAGCATTTATTATTTGTGAACTTTTTCATGATGGCCATTCTGCATGGTATGAGGTGATACCTCATTGTAGTTTTGATTTTCATTTCTCTAATTGTTAGTGATGTTGAAAATCCTTTCAGGTGTTTGTTGGCAATCTGTAAATCTTTTTTAGAGAAATGTCTATTTATGTCTTCTGTCCATGTTTGGATTTGGTTATTTCTTTTCTTGATATTGAGCTGCACTGCATGAGCTGCTTGTACATTATACAGATTAATCCTTTGTCAGTTTCTTCGTTTGCAAATATTTTCTCCCATTCTGAGGGTTATCTTTTTGTCTTGTTTATAGTTTCCTTTGCTGTGCAAAAGTTTTACGTTTCATTAGGTCCCATTTGTTTATTTTTGTCTTTATTTCCATATCTCTAAGAGGTGGGTCACAAAGGATCTTGCTGTGATTTATGTCATAGAATGTTCTGCCTATGTTTTCCTCTAAGAGTTTTATAGTGTCTGGTCTTACATTTAAATCTTTAATCCATTTTGAGTTTATTTTTGTATATGGTGTTAGGAAGTGTTCTAATTTCCTTCTTTTACATGTAGCTGTTCAGTTTTCCCAGCACCACTTATTGAAGAGGCTGTCTTTCCTCCATTGCATACTCTTGCCTCCTTTATCAAAGATAAGGTGACCATATGTGTGTGGGATTATTTCTGGGTTTTCGATCCTGTTTCGTTGATCTATATTTCTGTTTTTGTGCCAGTACCATGTTGCTTTGATTACTGTAGCTTTGTAGTATTGTCTGAAGTCAGGAAGCCTGATTCTTCCAGCTCCATTTTTCTTTCTCAAGATTGCTTTGGCTATTCAGGGTCTTTTGTATTTCTGTACATATTGTGAAATTTTTTGTTCTAGTTCTGTGAAAAATACCATTGGTAGTTTGATAGGGATTGCATTGAATCTGTAGATTGCTTTGGGTAGTATAGTCATTTTCACAATGTTGATTCTTCCAATCAAAGAACATGTTATACCTCACCATCTGTTTGTATCATCTTTAATTTCTTTCATCAGTGTCATACTTTTCCACATACAGGTTTTTTGTCTCCTCAGGTAGGTTTATTCCTAGGTATTTTATTCTTTTTGTTGGAGTGGTAAATGGGAGTGTTTCCTTAATTTCTCTTTCAGATTTTTCATCATTAGTGTACAGGAATGCAAGAGATTTCTGTGTGTTAATTTTGTATCCTGTTACTTTACCAAATCCACTGATTAGCTCCAGTAGTTTTCTGGTGGCATGTTTAGGATTTTCTATGTATAGTATCATGTTATCTGCAAACAGTGACAGCTTTACTTCTTCTTTTCTGATTTGGATTCCTTTTGTTTCTTTTTCTTCTCTGATTGCTGTGGCTAAAACTTCCAAAACTATGTTGAATAATAGTAGTGAGAGTGGGCAACCTTTTCTTTTTCCTGATCTTAGAGGAAATGCTTTCAGTTTTTAACCATTGAGAATAATGCTGGCTATGAGTATGTCATATATGGCCTTTATTATGTTGAGGTGGCTTCCCTCAATGCTTATTTTCTGGAGGGTTTTTATAATAAATGGGTTTTAAATTTTGTTGAAAGTGTTTTCTGCATCTATTGAGATGATCCTATGATTTTTCTCCTTTAATATGTTAATATGGTATATCACATTGATTGACTTGTATATATTGAAGAAACCTTGCATTCCTGGGATAAACTCCACTTGATCATAGTGTATGATCCTTTCAGTGTGCTGTTGGATTCTGTTTGTTAGTATTTTGTTGAGTATTTTTGCATCTATGTTCATCAGTGATATTGTCCTGTAATTTTCTTTCTTTGTGACATCTTTGTCTGGTTTTGGTATCAGGGTGATGGTGGCCTCGGGAATGAGTTTGGGAGTGTTCCTCCCTCTGTTATATTTTGGAAGAGTTTGAGAAGGATAGGTGTTATCTCTTCTCTAATTGTTTGATAGAATTTGCCTGTGAAGCCATCTGGTCCTGGGCTTTTTTTTGTTGGAAGATTTTAAATCAGTCTCAATTTCAGTGCTTGTGATTGGTCTGTGTATATTTTCTATTTCTTCCTGGTTCAGTCTCAGAAAGTTTTGTTTCTCTAAGAATTTGTCCATGTCTTCCAGGTTGTCCATTTTATTGGCATATAGTTGCTTGCGGCCACCTCTCATGTTCCTTTGTATTTCTGCAGTGTCAGTTGTTTCTTTTCCTTTTTCATTTCTAATTCTATCAATTTGAGTGTTCTCCCTTTTTTCCTTAGTGAGTATGGCTAATGGTTTATCAATTTTGTTTATCCTCTCAAAGAACCAGCTTTTAATTTTATTGGTCTCTGCTACCAATTCCTTCAATTCTTTTTCATTTATTTCTGATCTGATCTTTATGATGTCTTTCCTTCTGCTAACTTTGGTTTTTGTTGTTGTTGTTGTTGTTCTTTCTCTAATTTCTTTAGGTGTATTTTAGGTTGTTTATTTGAGATTTTTCTTGTTTCTTGAGGTAGGAAGGTATTGCTATAAACTTCCCTCTTAGAACTGCTTTTCCTGCATCCCATAGGTTTTGGGGCATCGTGTTTTCATTGTCATTTGTTGCTAGGTGCTTTTTGATTTCCTCTTTGATTTCTTCAGTGATCTCTTGGTTATTTAGTCATGTATTGTTTAGCTTCCATGTGTTTGTATTTTTACAGTTTTTTTCCTGTAATTGATATCTAGTTTTATGGTGTTATGGTCAGAAAAAACACTTGATATGATTTCAATTTTCTTAAATTTACCAGGGCTTGATTTGTGACCCATGATATGATCTCTCCTGGAGGATGCTCCATGAGCACCTGAGGAGAAATTTTATTCTATTGTTTTTTGATGGAATGTCCTATAAATATCAATTAAGTCCATCTTGTTTAATGTATCATTTGAAGCTTGTGTTTCCTTATTTATTTTCATTATGGATGATCTGTCCATTGGTGAAAGTGGGGTGTTAAAGTCCCTTAATATTATTGTGTTACTGTAGATTTCCCCTTTCAAGGTTGTTAGCATTTGCCTTATGTATCAAGGTGCTCCTACATTGGGTGCATATGCATTTATAATTGTTATATCTTCTTCTTGGTTTGATCCCTTGATCATTATGTAGTGTCCTTCCTTATCTCTTGTAACAGTCTTTATTTTAAAATCTATTTTATCTTATATGAGTATTGCTACTCCAGCTTTCTTTTGATTTCCATTTGGATGTAATATCTTTTTCCACCCCTCACTTTCAGTCTGTATGTGTCCCTAGGTCTGAAATGGGCCTCTTGTACACAGCATATATTCAGGTCTTGTTTTTGTGACCATTCAACCTGTCTATGTCTTTTGGTTGGAGCATTTAATCCATTTACATTTCAGTTAGTTATCGATATGTATGTTCCTATTACCATTTTATTAATTGTTTTGGGTTTGTTATTGTAGGTCTTTTCCTTCTCTTGTGTGTCCTGCCTAGAGAAGTTCCCTTAGCATTTGTTGTAAAGGTGGTTTGGTGATGCTGAATTCTCTTAGCTTTTGCTTGTCTGTAAAGATTTTAATTTCTCTGTCGAATATGAATAAACTCCTTGCTATGTAGAGTAATATTTGTTGTAGGTTTTTCTCTTTCATCACTTTAAATATTTTCTGCCACTCCCTTCTGGCTCACAGAGTTTCTGGTGAAAGATCTGCTGTTAACCTTATGGGGATTCCCTTTTAAGTTATTTGTTGCTTTTCCCTTGCTGCTTTTAATATTTTTTCTTTGTATCTAATTTTTGATAGTTTTATTAATATGTGTGTTGGTGTGTTTCTCCTTGGATTTATCCAGTATGGGACTGTGTGCTTCCTGGACTTTATTGACTACTTCTTTTCCCATATTAGGGACGTTTTCAACTATAATCTCTTCAAATATTTTCTCCATCCCTCTTTTTTTCTCTTCTTCTTCTGGGACTTCTATTATTTGAATGTTGTCCCAGAGGTCTCTGAGACTGTCCTCAATTCTTTTCATTCTTTTTTCTTTATTCTGCTCTGTGGTAGTTATTTCCACTACTTTATCTTCCAGGTTACTTATCTGTTCTTCTGCCTCAGTTATTCTGCTATTGATTCCTTCTAGAGAATTTTTAATTTCATTTATAGTGCTGTTTATCATTGTTTGCACTTTAGTTCTTCTAATTCCTTGTTAAACTTTTCTTGTATTTTCTCCATTCTATTTTCAAGATTTTGCATCATATTTAGTATCATTACTCTGAATTCTTTTTCATTTATACTGCCTATTTCCTCTTCATTTGTTTGGTCTGGTGGGTTTTTACCTTGCTCCTTCATCTGCTGTGTGTTTCTCTGTCTTCTTATTGTGCTTAACTTACTGCGTTTGAGGTCTCCTTTTCACAGGCTGCAGGTTTGTAGTTCCTGTTGTTTTTGTTGTCTGCACCCAGTGACTAAGGTTGGTTCAGTCGTTTGTGTAGGTTATGATTTTAGGCAGATTCTCTGCTAATGGGTGGCGTTGTGTTCCTCTCTTGCTAGTTGTTTGGCATGGGGTGTCCAACACTGGAGCTTGCTGGTTTTTGTAAGGAGCTGGGTCTTAGCGTTGAGATGGAGATCTCTGGGAGAGCTCTCACCAGTTGATATTATGAGGAGCCAGGAGGTCTCTGGTAGACCAATGTCGTGAACTCAGCTCTCCCACCTCAGAGGCTCAGACCTGACACACAGCCAGAGCACCAAGCCCCTGTTAGCCACAGGGCTCAGAAGAAAAGGGAGAACAAAACAGAAAGAAAAAAGTAATAAAATAAAATATATAATGTTATTAAAATAAAAAATAAATAGCAACCAAACCAATAAACAAATCTACCAATTATAACAAGTTCTAAAAACTAAACTATCATAAACATATAAGTCAGAAACTAGTCAGTCGCATAAAGTAAACCCCAAGTCTACAGTTGTTCCCAAAGTCCACTGCCTCAGTTTTGGGATGATTCATTGTCTACTTAGGTATTCCACAGATGCAGGGTACATCAAGTTGATTGTGGAGATTTAATTTGCTGCTTCTGATTCTTCTGTGAGAGATTTCCCTTTCTCTTCTTTGTTTGCACAGCTCCTGGGGTTCAGCTTTGGATGTGGCCCTGCCTCTGCATTTAGGTCGCCTGAGGGCGTCTGTTCTTCCCCCAGACAGGAGAGGGTTAAAGGAGTGGCTGATGTGGTGCTCTGGCTCACTCAGGCCGGGGGTAGGGAGGGGTACAGAATGCGAGGTAAGCCTGCTGCGGCAGAGACCAGTGTGACGTTGCACCAGCCTGAGGCATGCCATGTGTTCTCCTGGGGAATTTGTTCCTGGATCACGGAACCCTGGCAGTGGCTGGCTGCACAGACTCCCAGGTGGGGTGATGTGGATAGTGACCTGTGCTTGCACACAGGCTTCTTGGTGGCTGCAACATCAGCCTTAGCATTTCATGCCTGTCTCTGGTGTCCCTGCTGATAGCCGTGGTTCGCGCCCATCTCTGGAGATTGTTTATGAAGTGTTCTGAATCCCCTCTCCTTGCACACCCTGAAACAATGGTCTCTTGTCTCTTAGGCAGTTCCAAACTTTTTCCTGGACCCCCTCCCGGCTAGCTATGGCACACTAGCTCCATTCAGACTGTACTCACGTATCCAATCTCAGTCCTATACCTGGGATCTGACCTCTGAAGCCTGAGCCTTAGCTCTCAGCCCTGGTGGGTGAGCAGACAAGCTTCTCAGGCTGGTGAATGCTGGTCAGCAGCAACACTCTGTGAGGGAATCTCTCAACTTTGCCCTTCGCACCACTGTTGCTGTGCTCTCCTCCATGGCTCCAAAGATTCCCCACCCACCCACCGCCCGTCTCCACCAGTGAAGGGGCTTCCTATTGTGTGGAAACCTTTCCTCCTTCACAGCTCCCTCCCAGAGGTGCAGGTCCTGTCCCTATTCTTTTGTCTCTGTTTTTCCTTTTTATCTTTTACCGTACCCAGTTACATGGGGAGTTTCTTGCTTTTTGGAAAGTCTGAGGTCTTCTGCCAGCATTCACTAGGTGTTCTGTAGGAGCTGTTTCACATGTAGATGTATTTTTGATGTATTCGTGGGGAGGAAGGTGACCGCCACATCTTACTCCTCCACCGTCTTGAAGGTCCCTCTCGTCATACTCCTCATTGCTTTTAAATGTAAGATTTTGGGGAAATCGTTTAAATTCTTTCTGATGGATTTTCTCTGCCTGTAATACATATATTACAGACAGAAGTGTCAAAGCCATTGTCAGTTATTTGTATTATAAAACAAATCTCATATATATATATATATATATATATATATATATATATAAAATAGAATATTATTTAGCCATGAACAAGAATGAAATCTTGCCATTTGAGGCAATATGGATGGACCTAGAGGGTGTTAAGTGAAGTAAGTGAGACAGAGAAAGACAAATGCTGTATTATTTCTCATATGTGGAATCTAAACAAATGAACAAACATAACAAAACAGTAACAGAGTTATAGGTACAGAGAAGAAACAGGTGGTTGCCAGAGGGAAGGGAGATGAGAGGATATAAGAAATTGGTGAGGAAGTTTAAGAAGTACAAACTTCCAGTTTCAAGATGAACGAGTTACAAGTATGAACTGTACAGTGTAGGAAATATAGTCAATAAGTATATATTACCTTTGTATGGTGATATATCATAACTTGACCTATAATGGTGATCATTTTAAAATGTACAGAAATATCAAATCACTATGTTGTGTACCAGGAATTAACATACCATTTTCAGTCAACTATACTTAAAAAACAAACAAAGTCATAGAAAAAGAGATCAGTTCTTTGGTTACCAGAGATGGGGTGTGGGTAGAGGGGGAATTGGATGAAGGCACTCAAATGGTACAAACATCCAGTTATAAGAAAAATAAGCACTTAGGATATAATGTACAACATGATAAATATAATTAACACTGCTGTATGTCATATATGAAAATTGATAAGAGGGTAAATCCTAAAAGTTCTCATCACAAGGAAAATTATTTTTTCTGTTTTTAAAAGTTTGTGTCTATATGAGATGATGGATATTCACTAAATTTATTGTGATAATGATTTCATGATGTATGTAAGTCAAATAATTATGCTGTACACCTTATACAGTGGTGTATGTCAATTGTATCTCAATAAAACTTGAAGGGAAAAAACTCATTATTGAATAAAGGAAGGGACAGGGCATGGAGGATATTGGTTGAAAATATGGGATGACCACTGCTTCATTTCAATGACTTGCATTGGAAAAGCAGGTGTCAGTTATTTGTATTATAAAACAAATCTCATTGCTTCCTAAATATAAGATTTCAGGGAAATCATTTAAATTCTTTGTGATAGATTTTCTCTGTCTGTAAAGTGCTTGTAATTATTAAGAATATGTATAATGTGAAGAAAAGTGAGTGATACTTCACTATCTAAGGTAAGTCTAAATAGAAAATAAATATGGATTCAAAGAAGTTTGAAAACAGTTTATAGCATCTACTATGGATTCTTTTATTATTAAATATATACTATGTGTATATACCATAGTCAAGAAAAAACAAAAACAAAATCCAAAAATAGTTATTATTTATTCTGACTTGAAGATTTGAGGCACAAATTAGTTTTTTTCCTCATTCATTAAAAAAGTATGTATTTTATAAAGAATCCATTTTCTTGGTAACAAACTTCTGCAATTTAGAAGATAATCCTCCTCACCTATCGGGGTAACAAATATAGGGTTTTGTGCTGGTTTATTACCAATGACTTCTTAAGACCAAAAGCACAAGTTATGGCCCAATATCAAAGACAGGTCTTTGAGCCAAAAAATATGCTAATATTTTTACATATTTAAATGTAGATTTTCATTTAATAATTAAGTAAATCTTAGATTTTATTAAATCATGTACAATAAAGCATTTAAATTTGCTCCCTAATAGGTTGTGAAATTTCTTTATTGCCAAAAAACACAAGAATAGTTTTCTTATCTCAAAATATTGCTTTTTCTCTATTGGAAGAATAAATTTCCTATTTGAATATATAATTTGAGTAGATGAAAACAGTTAAACAAATCAAAGACAAGGAAAAATACAATTATATTATTAAGGTAAATAGGGAGCTAGTCTAAATTAATTTTGAAATTTCATACATAAAATATGTCATTTTAAAATTTGATGCAAAACCAGTACTTTTGAAATAAGTTAGGATATTTGATTTCACAATGGAGAATGCCTTGGCAACCTGACAAGCATGTGTCTAATGAATGGAAAAGGTGTAGGTAATTGAGAACAGACAAACAATAACCTTGCCCAGGCAAGAAGGAAAAAGTTTACCACCTCTGGCTTAAAAGATAGTCTCAACTCTACAGCATGAATATATTCTTTTTCCTTTTGGAACCATCGGAGTATAGATTTTATTTTCTTTTTGGGAACACAATCTCTTTAATCAGCTCACATTAAACTGCCTTCCTGATAAGAGATTAATAGATAAATCATTTGATCTCTACTTCTTATATAATTGAATAATGTGGGACCATTATTAAAAGAGCGCTGGTGGGGGGGTTCCCTGGCGGTGCAGTGGTTGAGAGTCCGCCTGACGATGCAGGGGACACAGGTTCGTGTCCCGGTACGGGAAGATCCCACATGCCGTGGAGCGTCTGGGCCCGTGAGCCATGGCCGCTGGGACTGCACGTCCGGAGCCTGTGCTCTGCAACGGGAGAGGCCACAACAGTGAGAGGCCTGCGTACCGCAAACAAACAAACAAAAAAAAACATTAAAAAATGTCATCCAGCCACTTCCTTCCTCCTCCTTTCTTGTCCCAGAATATCAGAACTACCAGTGATATGGGATTATAAAAGTGTCCATTTCCTTTCCCCATTGATTTTTTCAATAAAAAATGACAAAATCCAACATGCATTCCTGATAAAACTCAGCAAAGTAGGACTAGAACAGAACTTCCTAAGCTTGATTAAAGGGCATATACAAAAAACCTATAGGTAACAGCATCATACTTAGTAGTGAAATACCCATGTATTTTTCCTAAGGTTAAAAGGAAGACAAAGACATCTGCTCTCACCACTCCTTTTCAGTATTATATTAGAGGTTCTATCCAGTTAAGTAAAACAAGAAAGAAAAAAAAAGGTAAAGTGCATCCAGATTGAGAAAAGGAAGTAAGAATATTTTACATTTTTAATTTACTGACAGCATGCACATCTCTACAGCACAATGAATGAAATCTATTAGAAAAAACATGACTAGCTCTAATGGATAAAAGATTTATGTACATATACTAGCAACAAACATTCACAAAATAATGTTAGTGTGTTTGTGTGTGTGTCCAGGTGAGAGAGAGAGAAAGGAAGAGAGAAAATTATTATATCAAAAATTTGTAAAAAGAACATTACTACTTATGTTATAGGTATTAAACAGGTATTTTGATGTAAATGTGGTAACTGAAACAATAAAGCCTATAGAGGTAAACAGAAGGGAGAATATCTTCATGACTTTGGGGATGACATTTTTTAAACAATTACAAAAAGCTCTGATCATAAACAAAAAAACATATATCGATGAACCTCAGAATTAAAAACTTCTTTAAAAGATATTGCCGAGAAAGTGAAAAAGGAAGAAATAAAATGGAGTAAGATATAAAGAAATTAAATTACCCCATCAAAGGACTTGTATCCAGACTATATGGAGAATTTCTACCTTAATAATAAAAAGAAAGACACCCCAATAGAAAAAGGCAAAGGATTTGTACACATACCTCAGATAAGGTGATATTGAAGCTATGTAAAGTTGCTTAAAGCAATTAGTCATTAGAGAAATACAGAGTAAAACCACAATGAGATGCCACAGACATTTATTAGTATGGCTAAAATTAAATATTTTAGCTATATTTTGGCTTGATGAGGACATAGAGAACTTCAAATAGTATACTGCTGATCAAAGTGTAAATTGGAGCATATGATTTGAAAAGAAGTTTGAAAATTTCTAAAGTTGGACAAATGCACACTCTAAGATGCAGCAATTCTATCCCCAGTTACATAACCAAGAGAAATGTGTACATATATGTGCAATGAAAGACTTTCATAAGAATGTGCACTGCAGCACTATTTTAATCACTGACAAATAGTAACAACCCAACTGTCCAGCAATTGTACCATGGATAAGTAATTTGTTGAATATTCACATACACATAATGGAATGCCTTACATCAGTGCTTCTCAAATGTCAATATGAATCAAATTCACTTGGAGGTCATATTAAAACTCAGATTGCTGACTCCATACCCATAGTTTCTGATTCAGTGGGTTACACTTGGGCCTGCGAATTTGCATATCTAGCGAGCTACTTTTGCTCAGGATACCACATTTTATGATGGATCAGGCTACATTAAGGAAACCTAGACAAAAGCAAAATAACAAGCATGATATGAATTCATCTCACAAATATTATGTAAATGAAATAAGCTAAATATTCAAAAGTACATACTTTACAGATACAGGGAAAACAGGCAAACTACTTTATGGTGAAAACGTTCACAAATAGTGATTTTCTTTGGAGATGGGGGCTCCTGTCTGGAAGTGCACGGGAATAGAGCTTTTGGGGGCTCTGGGAAAGTTCAATTTCTTTTTCTTGGTGCTAATTTTATGGGTATGCTCACTTTGTGAAAACTCATCAAGCCATATCCTTAGTATTTACGCAATTTTCACCCTAAATGTTACACGAATTAAAATGGTTATAAGAAAGGAAGCCTATGGACTTCTCTGGTGGCACAGTGGTTAAGAATCTGCCTGCCAATGCAGAGGACACGGGTTCGATCCCTAGCACAGGAAGATCCCACATGTCGCGGAGCAACTAAGCCCGTGCACCACAACGGCTGAGCCTGTGCTTTAGAACCTGTGAGCCACAACTACTGATCCCATGTGCCACAAATACTGAAGCCCGCATGCCTAGAGCCCATGCTGTCCAGCAACAGAAGCCACTGCAATGAGAAATCTGTGCACGCAACGAAGAGTAGCCCCTGCTCACCCCAACTACAGAAAGCCTGCACACAGCAACGAAGACCCAACACAGCCTAAAATAAATATTTATTTTAAAAAAGGAAGCCTAAAATGAATCCATAAATATATATAAATTGTATATGTTATAAATTATAAATATGTTATAAATTATATATAAGTTCATATATGTAAATTAAAATTATACTGAATTAATGAAGAAGCAGTTCTGGGTTATTTAAATATCCATTGTTTAAAAACAGACTGTGAGTGACAGGATTTAGACAAGAAGACATTTTGGAGAACAGAAAACCTGAGCAATTCTCAGGTTTAAGTGTAATCCCTTATCTACAGCACTTGGGTCCACTGATGTTACTTTGATCCTTGGGATATATGGACAAAATTACTATTTTTTAATAATTCATACAGGGGGGGCAGTGGAAAGATGGCGGAGGAGTAAGACGCGGAGATCACCTTCCTCCCCACAAATACACCAGAAATACATCTACATGTGGAACAACTCCTACAGAACACCTACTGAATGCTGGCAGAAGACCTCAGACCTCCCAAAAGGCAAGAAACTCCCCACGTACCTGGGTAGGGCAAAAGAAAAAATTAATTAAAAACAGAGACAATAGAATAGGGACGGCACCTGCACCAGTGGGAGGGAGCTGTGAAGGAGGAAAGGTCTCCACACACTAGGAAGCCCCTTCGCGGGCAGAGATTGCGGGAGGCGGAGCGGGGAGCTTCGGAGCCGCGGAGGAGAGCACAGCAACGGGGGTGCGGAGGGCAAAGCGGGGAGATTCCCGCATAGAGGATCGGTGCCGACCGGCACTCACCAGCCCGAGAGGCTTGTGTGCTCGCCTGCCGAGGCGGGAGGGGCTGCGAGCGGAGGCTCGGTTTCGGTTTCGGTCGGAGCTCAGGGAGAGGACTGGGGTTGGCGGCGTGAGCACAGCCCGCAGGGGTTAGTGCGCCACGGCTAGCCGGGAGGGAGTCAGGGGAAA
>NW_006775759.1:374613-415404 GCF_000442215.2 Lipotes vexillifer | reverse complement strand
CAGGCCCGCCCCGCACTCCGTGCCCCTCCCTGCCCCCGGCCTGAGAGCGCCAGAGCCCCCGAGTCAGCGGCTCCTTTAACCCCGTCCTGTCTGAGCAAAAAACAGACGCCCTCCAGCGACCTACACGCAGAGGCAGGGCCAAATCGAAAGCTGAGCCCCTGTGAGCTGTGAGAACAAAGAAGAGAAAGAGAAATCTCTCCCATCAGCCTCAGAAACAGTGGACAAAAGCTACACAATCAACTTGATGTACACTGCCTCTGTGGAATACATGAATAGACAGCAAATCATCCCAAATTGAGGAGGCGGACTTCTAGAGCAAGATCTATGATTTTTTCCCCTTTTCCTCTTTTTGTGAATGTGTATGTGTATGCTTCTGTGTGAGATCTTCTCTGTATAGGTTTGCTTCCACTATTTGTCCTAGCGTTCTAACCGTCCATTGTTTTTTTGTTTTGTTTTGTTTTGTTTTTTACTTTTTTTCTTAATAATTAATTTTAATTTAAAGAACTCTATTATACTTTACCTTCTTTCTATCTTTCCTTCCTTCCTTCCCTCTTTTAGACAACGAATCATCCCAAATTGAGGAGGTGGACTTGGAGAGCAAGTTTTATGATTTTTTCCCCTTTACCTCTTTTTGTGAGGGTATATGTGTATGCTTCTATGTAAGATTTTGTCTCTATAACTTTGCTTCCACCATTTGTCCTAAGGTTCTATCCTTCCCTTTTTTTTTTCCTCTAAATAATTATTTTTTTAATTCAATAACTTTATTATACTTTATTTTATTTTACTGTATCTTCTTTCTTTCTGTATTTTTTCCTTCCTTCCCTCATTCCTTCCTTCCTTCCCTCCTCCCTCCCTCCCTCCTTTCTTTCCTTCTTGCCTTCTTCCTTTCTTTTCTTCTTTCTTTCTTTCTTCCTTCCCTCCTTCCTTCCTTCCCTCCTCTCTTTCTTTCTTTCTTTCTTTCTTTCCTATTTCCTCCTACTTATACTAATTCTCTCTACTTTCTCTCCCTTTTATTCTGAGCCGAGTGGATGAAAGGCTCTTGCTGCTCCAGCCAGGAGTCAGGACTCTGCCTCTGAGGTGGGAGAGCCAACTTCAGAACACTCGTCAAGAAGAGACCTCCCAGCCCCACATAATATCAAACGGCGAAAATCTCCCAGAGATCTCCATCTCAACACCAGCACCCAGCTTCGCTCAACGACCAGCAAGCTACAGTGCTGGACAACCTATGCCAACCATATAGCAAAACAGGAACACAACCCCACCCACTAGCAGAGAGGCTGCCTAAAATCATAATAAGTCCACAGACACCCCAAAACACACCACCAGACGTGGACCTGCCCACTAGAGAGACAAGATCTAGCCTCATACACCACAACACAGCCACTAGTCCCCTCCACCAGGAAGCCTACACAACGCACTGAACCAACCTTAGCCACTGGAGACAGACATCAAAAACAACGGGAGCTACGAACTTGCAGCCTGCAAAAAGGTGAACCCAATCACAGTAAGATAAGCAAAATGAGAAGACAGAAAAACACACAGCAGATGAAGGAGCAGGATAAAAACCCACCAGACCTAACAAATGAAGAGGAAATAGGCAGTCTACCTGAAAAAGAGTTCAGAATAATGATAGTAAAGATGATCCAAAATCTTGGAAATAGAATGGACAAAATGCAAGAAGCAGTTAACAAGGACCTAGAAGAAATAAAGATGAAACAGACAATGATGAACAACACAATAAATGAAATGAAAAATACTCTAGATGGGATCAATAGCAGAATAAATGAGGCAGAAGAACGGATAAGTGACCTGGAAGATAAAATAGTGGAAATAACTACTGCAGAGCAGAATAAAGAAAAAAGAATGAAAAGAACTGAGGACAGTCTCAGAGACCTCTGGGACAACATTAAACGCACCAACATTCGAATTATAGGGGTTCCAGAAGAAGAAGAGAAAAAGAAAGGGACTGAGAAAATATTTGAAGAGATTATAGTTGAAAACTTCCCTAATATGGGAAAGGAAATCGTTAATCAAGTCCAGGAAGCACAGAGAGTCCCATACAGGATAAATTCAAGGAGAAATACGCCAAGACACATATTAATCAAACTGTCAAAAACTAAATACAAAGAAAGCATATTAAAAGCAGCAAGGGAAAAACAACAAATAACACACAAGGGAATCCCCATAAGGTTAACAGCTGATCTCTCAGCAGAAACTCTACAAGCCAGAAGGGAGTGGCAGGACATACTGAAAGTGATGAAGGAGAAAAACCTGCAACCAAGATTACTCTACCCAGCAAGGATCTCATTCAGATTTGATGGAGAAATTAAAACCTTTACAGACAAGCAAAAGCTGAGAGAGTTCAGCACCACCAAACCAGCTTTACAACAAATGCTAAAGGAACTTCTCTAGACAAAAACACAAGAGAAGGAAAAGTCCTATAATAACGAACCCAAAACAATTTAGAAAATGGGAATAGGAACATACATATCGATAATTACCTTAAATGTAAATGGACTAAATGCTCCCACCAAAAGACACAGATTGGCTGAATGGATACAAAAACAAGACCCATATATATGCTGTCTACAAGAGACCCACTTCAGACCTAGAGACACATACAGACTGAAAGTAAGGGGATGGAAAAAGATATTCCATGCAAATGGAAACCAAAAGAAAGCTGGAGTAGCAATTCTCATATCAGACAAAATAGACTTTAAAATAAGGACTATCAGAAGAGACAAAGAAGGACACTACATAATGATTAAGGGATCGATCCAAGAAGAAGATATAACAATTGTAAATATTTATGCACCCAACATAGGAGCACCTCAATACATAAGGCAAAAACTAGCAGCCATAAAAGGGGAAATCGACAGTAACACATTCATAGTAGGGGACTTCAACACCCCACTTTCACCAATGGACAGATCATCCAAAATGAAAATAAATAAGGAAACACAAGCTTTAAATGATACATTAAACAGGATGGACTTAATTGATATTTATAGGACACTCCATCCAAAAACAACAGAATACACATTTTTCTCAAGTGCTCATGGAACATTCTCCAGGATAGATCATATCTTGGGTCACAAATCAAGCCTTGGTAAATTTAAGAAAATTGAAATTATATCAAGTATCTTTTCCGACCACAACGCCATGAGATTAGATATCAATTATAGGAAAAGAGCAGTAAAAAATACAAACACATGGAGGCTAAACAATACACTACTTAGTAACGAAGTGATCACTGAAGAAATCAAAGAGGAAATTAAAAAATACCTAGAAACAAATGACAATGGAGATACAACGACCCAAAACCTATGGGATGCAGCAAAAGCAGTTCTAAGAGGGAAGTTTATAGCAATACAAGCCCACCTTAAGAAGCAGGAAACATCTCGAATAAACAACCTAACCTTGCACCTCAAGCAATTAGAGAAAGAAGAACAAAAAAACCCCAGAGTTAGCAGAAGGAAAGAAATCATAAAAATCAGATCAGAAATAAATGAAAAAGAAATGAAGGAAACAATAGCAAAGATCAATAAAACTAAAAGCTGGTTCTTTGAGAAGATTAACAAAATTGATAAACCATTAGCCAGACTCATCAAGAAAATAAGGGAGAAGACTCAAATCAATAGAATCAGAAATGAAAAAGGAGAAGTAACAACTGACACTGCAGAAATACAAAAAATCATGAGGGATTACTACAAGCAACTCTATGCCAATAAAATGGACAATCTGGAAGAAATGGACAAATTCTTAGAAATGCACAAACTGCCAAGACTGAATCAGGAAGAAATAGAAAATATGAACAGACCAATCACAAACACTGAAATTGAAACTGTGATTAAAAATCTTCCAACAAACAAAAGCCCAGGACCAGATGGCTTCACAGGCGAATTCTATCAAACATTTAGAGAAGAGCTAACACCTATTCTTCTCAAACTCTTCCAAAATATAGCAGAGGGAGGAACACTCCCAAACTCATTCTACGAGGCCACCATCACCTTGATACCAAAACCAGACAAGGATGTCACAAAGAAAGAAAACTACAGGCCAATATCACTGATGAACATAGATGCAAAAATCCTCAACAAAATACTAGCAAACAGAATCCAACAGCACATTAAAAGGATCATACACCATGATCAAGTGGGGTTTATTCCAGGAATGCAAGGATTCTTCAATATACGCAAATCTATCAATGTGATTAACCATATTAACAAATTGAAGGAGAAAAACCATATGATCATCTCAATAGATGCAGAGAAAGCTTTTGACAAAATTCAACACCCATTTATGATAAAAACCCTGCAGAAAGTAGGTGTAGAGGGAACTTTCCTCAATATAATAAAGGCCGTATATGACAAGCCCACAGCCAACATCATCCTCAATGGCGAAAAACTGAAAGCATTTCCACTAAGGTCAGGAACAAGACAAGGTTGCCCACTCTCACCACTCTTATTCAACATAGTTTTGGAAGTTTTAGCCACAGCAATCAGAGAAGAAAAGGAAATAAAAGGAATCCAAATCGGAAAAGAAGAAGTAAAGCTGTCACTGTTTGCAGATGACATGATACTATACATAGAGAATCCTAAAGATGCTACCAGAAAACTACTAGAGCTAATCAATGAATTTGGTAAAGTAGCAGGATACAAAATTAATGCACAGAAATCTCTGGCATTCCTATATACTAATGATGAAAAATCTGAAAGTGAAATCAAGAAAACACTCCCATTTACCATTGCAACAAAAAGAATAAAATATCTAGGAATAAACCTACCTAAGGAGACAAAAGACCTGTATGCAGAAAATTATAAGACACTGATGAAAGAAATTAAAGATGATACAAACAGATGGAGAGATATACCATGTTCTTGGATTGGAAGAATCAACATTGTGAAAATGACTCTACTTCCCAAAGCAATCTATAGATTCAATGCAATCCCTATCAAACTACCACTGGCATTTTTCACAGAACTAGAACAAAAAATTTCACAATTTGTATGGAAACACAAAAGACCCCGAATAGCCAAAGCAATCTTGAGAACAAAAAATGGAGCTGGAGGAATCAGGCTGCCTGACTTCAGACTATACTACAAAGCTACAGTAATCAAGACAGTATGGTACTGGCACAAAAACAGAAAGATAGATCAATGGAATAGGATAGAAAGCCCAGAGATAAACCCATGCACATATGGTCACCTTATCTTTGATAAAGGTGGCAGGAATATACAGTGGAGAAAGGACAGCCTCTTCAATAAGTGGTGCTGGGAAAATTGGATAGGTACATGTAAAAGTATGAGATTAGATCACTCCCTAACACCATACACAAAAATAAGCTCAAAATGGATTAAAGACCTAAATGTAAGGCCAGAAACTATCAAACTCTTAGAGGAAAACATAGGCAGAACACTCTATGACATAAATCACAGCAAGATCCTTCTTGACCCATCTCCTAGAGTAATGGAGATAAAAACAAAAATAAACAAATGGGACCTAATGAAACTTCAAAGCTTTTGCACAGCAAAGGAAACCATAAACAAGACCAAAAGACAGCCCTCAGAATGGGAGAAAATATTTGCAAATGAATCAACTGACAAAGGATTAATCTCTAAAATTTACAGGCAGCTCATGCAGCTCAATAACAAAAAAATAAACAACCCAATCCAAAAATGGGCAGAAGACCTAAATAGACATTTCTCCAAAGAAGATATACAGACTGCCAACAAACACATGAAAGAATGCTCAACATCATTAATCATTAGAGAAATGCAAATCAAAACTACAATGAGATATCATCTCACACCAGTCAGAATGGCCATCATCAAAAAATCTAGAAACAATAAATGCTGGAGAGGGTGTGGAGAAAAGGGAACACTCTTGCACTGCTGGTGGGAATGTGAATTGGTTCAGCCACTATGGAGAACAGTATGGAGGTTCCTTAAAAAACTACAAATAGAACTACCATATGACCCAGCAATCCCACTACTAGGTATATACCCTGAGGAAACCAGAATTCAGAAAGAGTCATGTACCAAAATGTTCATTGCAGCTCTATTTACAATAGCCCGGAGATGGAAACAACCTAAGTGCCCGTCGTCGGATGAATGGATAAAGAAGATGTGGCACATATATACAATGGAATATTACTCAGCCATAAAAAGAAACGAAATTGAGCTATTTGTAATGAGGTGGATAGATCTAGAGTCTGTCATACGGAGTGAAGTAAGTCAGAAAGAGAAGGACAAATACCGTATGCTAACACATATATATGGAATTTAAGAAAAAAAAATGTTATGAAGAACCTAGGGGTAAAACAGGAATAAAGACAGAGACCTACTGGAGAACAGACTTGAGGATATGGGGAGGGGGAAGGGTGAGGTGTGTTAGGGCGAGAGAGAGACATGGACATATATATACTAACAAATGTAAGGTAGATAGCCAGTGGGAAGCAGCCGCATGGCACAGGGAAACCGGCTCGGTTCTTTGTGGCTGTCTGGAGGGGGGGGATAGGGAGGGTGGGAGGGAGGGAGGCAAAGAGGGAAGAGATATGGGAACACATGTATATGTATAACTGACTCACTCTGTTATAAAGCAGAAACTAACACACCATTGTAAAGTAATTATACCCCAATAAAGATGTTAAAAAAAATAATAATAATTCATACAGGGATTGCAATCCCTCATCTTAATTTCTGCATAATTAGTAACAGAAATCATATCACAAAGTTTGCTTATTTAAAATTTGCTACCTTGGTGGAGGGAACTTCAAGATGACAGTGGAGTAAAATGTGGAGATCACCTTCCCTCCCACAAATACATCAGAAATACATCTACCTGTGGAACCACTCCCACAGAACACCTACTGAATGCTGGCAGAAGACCTCAAACTTCCCAAAAGGCAAGAAACTCCCAAAGTACCTGAGTAGGGCAAAAAAAACCCCAAAACAACAGAGACAAAAGAATGGGACGGGACCTACACCTCTGTGAGGGATCTGTGAAGGAGGAAACATTTCCATACACTAGGAAGCCCCTTCACTGGCAGAGACGGGAGGGTGGGTGTGTGGGGAAGCTTTGGATTCATGGAGGACAGTGCAGCAACAGGGGTTCAGAGGGCAAAGCAGGGAGATTCCCGCACAGAGGATCAGTGCCGACCAGCACTCACCAGCCCAAGAGGCTTGTCTGCTCACCTGCTGGGGCGGGAGGGGGCTGGGAGCTGAGGCTCGGGCTTCGGAGGTCAGATACTAGGGAGAAGACTGGAGGTGGCTGCATGAACACAGCCTGAAGGTGGCTAGTGCACCACAGCTAGCCGGGAAGGAGTCCTGGAAAAAGTCTGGACCTGCCTAAGAGACAAGAGACCATTGTTTCATGGTGTGCGAGGAGACGGGATTCAGAGCACCACCTAAACGCGATCCAGAGATGGGCATGAGCTGCAGTTATCAGCGCTGACCACAGAGACCAGCATGAAATGCTAAGGCTGCTGCTGCAGACACCAAGAAGCCTCTGTGCAAGCACAGGTCACTAGCCTCCTGGGAGCCTGTGTAGCTCGCCACAGCCAGGGTCCTGTGAAACAGGGACAACTTCCCAGGGAGAACACATGGAGTGCCTCAGGCTGTAGCAACGTTACACTGGCCTCTGCCACTGCAGGCTAGCCCCACATTCCATACCCCTCCGTGTCCCCGGTCTGAGTGAGCCAGAGCCCCTAATCAGCTGTTAATTTAACACCATATTGTCTGGGCAGGGAACAGATGCTCTCAGGTGACCTACACACAGAGGCAGAGCGAAATCCAAAGCTGGACCACAGGAGCTGTGCCAGCAAAAAAGAGAAAGGAAAATATCTCCCAGCAGCCTTAGGAGCAGCATGGTAAACCTCCACCATCAACTTGTACCCTGCATCTGTGGAATAACTGAATAGACAAGAATCATCCCAAAATTGAGGCGGTGGACTTTGGGAACAACAGCAGACTTGGGGTTTGCTTTCTGCATCTGTTTGCTTCTGGTTTTATGTTTATCTTAGTTTAGTATTTAGAGCTTATTATCATTGGTAGATTTGTTTATTGATTTTGTTGCTCTCTTCCTTTTATTTATATATATATATATTTCCCTTTTCTCTTTTTGTGAGTGGGTATGTGTATGATTCTTTATGTGATTTTGTCTGTATAGATTTGCTTTTACCATTTATCCTACGGTTCTCTGTGTCATTTTATTTTTTTTTTGTATACTTTTTAGTGATTGTTATCATTGGTGAATATGTTTTTAGGTTTGGTTGCTCACTTCTTTCTTTTTTTTAAATTACATTTTAATTTTTTAAATTTTTAATAATTTTTAAAATATTTTATTTTATACTATTATTTTATTTTTCTTTCTTTCTTTCTTTCTTTTCTCTCCCTTGTTTTCTGAGCTTTGTGGCTGCCAGGGTCTTGGTGCTCCAGCTGGGTGTCAGGCCTGAGCCTCTGAGGTGGGAGCCAAGATCAGGACATTAGTCCACCAGAGACTTCTCAGCTCCATGTAATATCAAATAGTGAAAGCTCTCCCAGAGATCTCCATCTCAACACTAAGACCCAGCTCGACTCAACAACAAGCAAACTAAAGTGTTGGACACCCTAAGCCAAACAACTAGTAAGACAGGAACACAACCCCACCCATTAACATAGATGCTGCCTAAACTCATAATAAGGTCACAGAAACCCAAAACACACCACTGGATGTGGTCCTGCCAACCAGAAAGACAAGATCCAGCCTCATGCACCCAAACACAGGCACCAGTCCCCTCCACCAGGAAGTCTAAACAACGCACTGAACAGAACTTACCCAGTGGGGGCACATACCAAAAACAATGGGAAATACAAAACTGCAGCCTGTGAAGAGAAGATGCCAAACACAGTAAGTTCAGCAAAATGAGAAGACAGAGAAATACACAGCAGATGAAAGAGTAAGGTAAAACCCCACCAGAACAAACAAATGAAGAGGAAATAGGCAGTCTACCTGAAAAAGAATTCAGAGTAATGATAGTAAAGATGATCCAAAATCTTGGAAGTAGAATGGAAAATATAAAAGAAACATTTAACAAGGACCTAGAAGAATTAAAAAGCAAGCAAACAATGATTAACAACACAATAAATGAAATTAAAAATTCTTTAGAAGGAATCAGTAGCAGAATAACTGAGGCAGAAGGACGGAAAAATGATCTGGAAGATAAAATACTGGAAGTAACTACTGCAGAGCAGAATAAAGAAAAAAGAAGGAAAAGAAATGAGGACAGTCTCAGAGACCTCTGGGACAACATTAAATGCACCAACATTCGAATAATAGAAGTCCCAGAAGAAGAAGAGAGAAAGAAAGGGACTGAGAAAATGTTTGAAGAGATTATAGTTAAAAACTTCCCTAATATGGGAAAGGAAATAGTCAATTAAGTCCAGGAAGCACAGAGACTCCCATACAGGATATATCCAAGGGGAAATATACCAAGACACATATTAATCAAACTATCAAAAACTAAATACAAAGAAAAAATATTAAAAGCAGCAAGGGAAAAGTAACAAATAACTTAAAAGGGAATCCCCATGAGGTTAACAGCTGATCTTTCAGCAGAAACTCTGCAAGTCAGAAGGGAGTGTCAGGACATATTTAAAGTGATGAAATGGAAAAACCTACAACCAAGATAACTCTAACAAGCAAGGATTTCATGCAGATTCAATGGAGAAATGAAAACCCTTACAGACAAGCAAAAGATAAGAGAATTCAGCACCACTAAGCCAGCTTTACAACAAATGCTAAAGGAACTTCTCAAGGGGGGAAACACAAGAGAAGGAAAAGGCCTAAAATAACAAACACAAAACAATTAAGAAAATGGTAATAGGAACATACATATCGATAACTACCTTAAATGTAAATGGATCAAATGCTCCCACCAAAAGACATACATTGGCTGAATGGATACAAAAACAAGACCCAGATATATGTTTGTCTACCAGAGACCCACTTCAGGCCTAGGGACACATACAGACTGAAAGTGTGTGGATGGATAAAGATTTCATGCAAAGGGAAATGAAAAAAAGCTGGAGTGGCAATTCTCATGTCAGGCAAAATAGACTTCAAACTAAAGCTATTACAAAAGACAAAGAAGGACAATATATAATGATCAAGGGATCAATCTGAGAAGAAGACATAACAATTGTAAATATTTATGCACCCAAAATAGGAGCACCTCAATACAAAAGGGAAATGCTAACAGCCATAAATGGGAAAATCGACAGTAACAAAATAATAGTACGGGACTTTAAGACCCCACTTTCACCAATGGATAAACCATAGAAAATGAAAAAAAAAAAAGGAAACACAAGCTTTAAATGATACATGCAACAAGGTAGAATTAATTGATATTTACAGGACATTCAATCCAAAAACACAGAATACACATTCTTCTCAAGTGCTCATGGAACATTCTCCAGGAAAGATCATATCTTGCGTCACAAATCAAGCCTTGGTAAATTTAAGAAAATTGAAATCATATCAAGTATCTTTTCCAACAACAATGCTATGAGACTAGATATCAGTTACAGGAAAAACACTTAAAAAAATACAAACATATGGAAGCTAAACAATACACTACTAAATAACCAAGAGATCACTGAAGAAATCAAAAAGGATATCAAAAAATACCTAGAAAAAAATGACAATGAAAACACAACAACCCAAAACCTATGGGATGCAGCAAAAGCACTACTAAGAGGGAAGTTTATAGTAATACAATCCTACCTCAAGAAACAAGAAACATCTCAAATAAACAACCTAACCTCACACCTGAAGCATATAGAGAAAGAAGAACAACAACAACAAAAAAAAAACACAAGAGTTAGCAGAAGGAAAGAAATCATAAAGATCAGATCAGAAATAAATGAAAAAGAAATGAATGAAATGATAGCAAAGATCAATAAACTGAAAGCTGGTTCTTTGAGAATATAAACTAAATTTAGAAACCATTAGCCAGACTCATCAAGAAAAAAAGGGAGAAGATTAAAATCAGCAGAGTTAGAAATGAAAAGGAAAAGTACCAAATGACACTGCAGAAATACAAAGGATCATGAGAGATTACTACAAGAAGCTATATGACAATAAAATGGAAAACCTGGAAAAAATGGACAAATTCTTAAAAAAACACATCTTCCAAGACTGAACCAGGAAGAAATAGAAAATATAAACAGACCAATCACAAGCACGGAAATTGAAACTGTGATTAAAAATTTTCCAAAGTAACAACTGACACTGCAGAACTACAAAGAAACATGAGGGATTACTACAAGCAACTCTATGCCAATAAAATGGACAACCTGGAAGGAATGGACAAGTTCTTAGAAAAGTACAACCTTCTGAGACTGAGCCAGGAAGAAACAGAAAAAATAAACAGACCAATCACAAGCACTGAAATTAGAACTGTGATTAAAAATCTCCCAAAAAACAAAATCCCAGGACCAAATGGCTTCACAGGTGAATTCAATCAAACATTTAGAGAAGAACTAACACCTGTCCTCAAACTCTTCCAAAATAGAGCAGAGGGAGGAACACTCCCAAACTCATTCTATGAGGCCACCTTCACCCCGATACCAAAACCAGACAAAGATATCACAAAAAAAGAAAACTACTGGCCAGTATCACTGATGAACATAGATGGAAAAATCCTCAACAAAATACTAGCAACAGCACATTAAAAGGATCTTACACCTTTTATATATTGAAGAATGCAAGGATTCTTCAACATATGCAAATCAATCAATGTGATAACCATATTAACAAACTGAAGGAGAAAAACCATATGATCATCTCAATAGATGCAGAAAAAGCATTTGACCAAATCCAACACCAATTTATGATAAAAACCCTACAGAAAGTAGACATAGAGGGAACTTACCTCAACATAATAAAGGCCATATATGACAAACCCACAGCCAACATCATCTTCAATGGTGAAAAACTAAAACCATTTCCACTAAGATCAGGAACAAGACAAGGTTGCCTACTCTCACACTATTATTCAACAGAGATTTGGAAGTTTTAGCCACAGCAATCAGAGAAGAAAAAATAAAAGGAATCCAACCAGAAGAAAAGAAGTAAAACTGTCACTGTTTGCAGATGACATGATACTATACATAGAGAATCCTAAAGATGGTGCCATAAATCTACTAGAGCTAATCAATGAATTTGATAAAGTAACAGGATGCAAGATTAATGCACAGAAGTCTCTTGCATTCCTATACACTAATGATGAAAAATCTGAAAGAGAAATTAAGGAAACACTCCCATTTACCATTGCAACAAAAAGAAAAATATATCTAGGAATAAACCTACCTAAGGAGACAAAGGACTTGTATGAAGATAACTATAAGACACTGATGAAAGAAATTAAAGATGATACAAACACATGGAGAGATATACTATGCTCTTGGACTGGAATAATCAACCTTGTGAAAATAACTATACTACCCAAAGCAATCTACAGATTCAATGAAATCCCTATCAAACCACCAAAGGCATTTTTCACAGTACTAGAACAAAAATTTTCACAATTTCTTTGTAAACACAAAAGACCCTGAATAGCAAAAGCAATCCTGAGAAAGAAAAACAGAGCTAGAGGAATCAGGCTCCCAGACTTCAGACTATACTACAAAGCTCCAGTAATCAAGACAGAATGGTAGTGGCATAAAAACAGAAATATAGATCAATGGAACAAGATCGAAATCCCAGTGATAAGCCCACACGCATATGGTCACCTTATTTTTGATAAAGGATGCAAGAATATACAATGGATAAAAGACAGCCTCTTCAATAAGTGGTGCTGGGTAAACTGCACAGCTTCATGTAAAAGAAGGAAATTAGAACACTCCCTAACACCATACACAAAAATAAACTCAAAATGAATTAAAGACCTAAATGTAAGGCCAGAGACTATAAGACTCTTAGAGGAAAACATAGGCAGAACACTCTATGACATAAATCACAGCAAGATTCTTTTTGACCCTCCTCTTAGAGAAATGGAAATAAAAACAAAATTAAAAAATGGGACCTAATGAAACTTAAAAGCTTTTGCACAGCAAAGGAAATCATAAACAAGATGAAAAGACAACCCTCACAATGGGAGAAAATATTTGCAAATGAAGCAACTGACAAAGGATTATTCTCCAAAATTACAAGGAGCTCATGAAGCTCAATATCAGAAAAACGAACAATCCAATCCAATATTGGGCAGAAAACCTGAATAGACATTTCTCTAAAGAAGATATACAGATTGCCAACAAACACATGAAAGGATGCTCAATATCACTAATCATTAAAGAAATGCAGATCAAAACTACAATGAGGTATCAGCTCACACCGGTCAGAATGACTATCATCGAAAAATCTGCAAACAATAAATGTTGGAAAGGGTGTGGAGAAAAGGGAACCCTCTTGCACTGTTGGTAGGAATGTAAATTGATACAGCCACTATGGAGAACAGTATGGAGGTTCCTTGAAAGACTAAAAACAGAACTACCATAGGACCCAGCAATCCCACTACTTGGCATATACCCTTAGAAAACCATAATTCAAAAATAGTCATGTACCACAATGTTCATTTCAGCTCTATTTACAATAACCAGAACATGGAAGCAACTTAAGTGTCCATCAACAGCTTAATGGATAAGGAAGATGTGGCACATATATACAATGGAATATTACTCAACCATTAAAAGAAACAAAATTGAGTTATTTGTAGTGAGGTGGATGGATCTAGAGACTGTCATACAGAGTGAAGTAAGTCAGAAAGAGGAAAACAAATACTGTATGCTAACACATATATATGGAATCAAAAAAATAATAAAAAATAGAAAACTGTTCTGAGGATCCTAGGGGCAGGACAGTAATAAAAACCCAGACATAGAGAATGGACTTGAGGACACAGGGAGTGGGTAGGGTAGCCTGGGATGAAGGGAGAGAGTGGCATGGGCATATATACACTACAAAATGTAAAACAGATAGTTAGTAGAAAGCAGCCACATAGCACAGGGAGATCAGCTTGGTGCTTTGTGTCCACTTAGAGTGGTGGGATAGGGAGAGTGGGAGGGAGATGCAAGAGGGAAGAGATATGAGGGCACATATATATATATAGCTGACTCACATTTTTATAAAGCAGAAACTAACACACCATTGTAAAGCAATTATATTCCAATAAAGATGTAAAAACAAAACAAAAAAATTGCTTCTTTGCAGGTATTTTTCCAAAATGAAAAACAGAGTTCAACAGTTAAGTGTGTTTTCACTAATGGAGGAGACTGCTTGCCATTCAATTCCTCAAGCATAAAAGTTAAGCTGCATTTAAAATATGGAATCATAAAGGTCAATTACAATATAATCTAAGGCTTTTTAAACATTAACTCTACTATATGGCTTGAAATGACTATATGGCTATATGTCTTTTTATACTTCTGAAATCCACAATGAGATAAAAACTGATAAATTCTGGTGAGCTAGGCTATTTTATTTATAAATAGTGGGCTTTATTATCTTCATAAGTGTCTATAAAATCCTCAGATACAATGCCCTGTTGAGGCAGAAAGAGCAGTAGGTCAAGTGCAAGATGTCCAAATTTTTCCTTTATTTATCTTCCTCTTTTTCTTGTTTATAATATGGGAAAATTGAACTAGAGGACTTCAAAATCTCTTTCCAGCTTTCTTATATTCAAATCCTAAAATCAAATTAAGCCATGAGACCCATGGCTAATTTTAAATATTTTAATAACTCAAGACCACATGTTCCCATCATCCTTTTCTTTGAGTCTGTGAACATCTGCTACATAACAGTAAACATGATTCTATATTAGATTGAACACTGAATTTTCTACATATAAAGATCACACATTATTTAAATGTTGAAAACTTCCATCTGTCCTATTCACAAAAACATATACTCATCAAAATCTCCTCTTATGTAGGTATTATCTTTGGGTGGAAGATGAGTATAATATGGGTATTGGCATAACTAAATTCTTACTCTTTTATTATAGACACTTATGATTCAACTGCCCGAGCTCTGTCTATATCATTTTTCATCATGATTCCTCCAGACACCACAAAAAGACAGGGGAATTTAGTCCTATGCTGAAAAGGAATATTAAGAGAAAATACCATTTGTAATTCCGGGAATTATTAATCCATGAATGGAACTCGTTTTTATATTGCATCTCATTTACATCTCTCTGCATCCTCATTGCTATAGATCAAATCCAATATTTCACTGGTCCACGTTATTTCTGAGGAAGAAATAAATGGAAGAAACTCTAACCTTTTCTGTTAAAAAGGGTGTGAAAGAGTTAATAGAGGTAGAGAAGCTATGTAACATCAGAAAAAAAAAAGTGCTCTTCATTTGCATTCCTTTTATCTCCTCTCTTTTCCTAGGAGACATCGTTATCTATCTTAAACGTATACATATGTATTGTGTGTGTGTGTGTGTGTGTGTGTATGTGTGTGTGTAAAATCTGATTAAAATAACCACAAAAGCAAGACATGAAAAGAAAGTAAACTTGAAGTATTAAGGAGACAGAATGTAAGAAATGATAGCACACCCTCCTGGGTGAAATAGATGGGGGAAGCAGCCAATTTCAATGAGTCTGACAAACAATTTTTACATTTCTTATTTAAATAAAAATGAATACTAGGTTTTGGGACTGAAGAGCACTTCAGGTAAAAATGTTCAACATTTGGTGGAAGGGTGAAGAAGGGAAACAAATAACTCTGTGACTGCATCCATGGAGACCAGTGTGCCATTCAAAAACAAAAATTAAGGATCCTGAATGAGCGGAGCAGATCAAGTCACTCTGATCTTTCTGAGATTGTGCCTTACCAGTCTTTTGAGAAATGGATCTAAAGTATATGAGGATATGGTCTACCCAATTGTCTATGGCACTCAATGATCAGGGTATTGAGGCACTGCTAAACAAACAAACAAGCAAACAAACAAAAAATAACAAAAAAAATTTATAATACCCAGGAGAAAAATACCCCTTAACTGTTTCTATCCTCTTCCTCTTTACCAAATGTATAGTGATAGCCTCTAAATTGAATAATCATGGATAGAAACTAAAAATTTAAATTAGATAATTGATCTGTACACACAGCAACATTTCTGAAGAATGATCTGTCCATGGATGCACCTTTGGATTGGTTCCAGATGTTAGAGTACTTTAGACTTCGTTACTATTCAGTCCTTTCTTGTGGACAACTCTTACTCCTTCTTGTCCCTAAATCATGAGTATGAGACTCTCTCACCTTTTCTTCTAACACAGACAATTACAGTGCTAAGAAAAAGATGATACAAATGAATGCTACCCTTGAACATCTTGTTGCCTGACCTGGTTTAGGCTTAAGCAATGATTCATGGGAAAAAAAGAGACCTAAATGCCAAAGTACAATGTGACACATTTTATTTTCCTATCTGCGGGTTTTTCAAATTGTGGCCAATGAAATCTGATTGAAAGCAATGCCAATTTATCTATGCTTTGAACTGTAAACGTTTATTTTCCATAATATTTGAAAAAATAGCACACAGTTTAGCTCATTAAGGAGTTCATTAACTTGGATCTTTTATAACAAAATCAACAGGGCACTGATGTATTAATAATTTTAAGACATATTCTAAATAGCTTGTAAGGGAATCAAAATAAAAGAAAAAAAAAGAAAAGGACCAAAGAGCATATGATTAATTTATGTGTAGCCATCTAGCTTTTACTATGTCAGAAAAAATTCAGCTTCAAAAGTCACTTTCATAGGTGAACAATTTGTATGATGGTAGCTTCCAAAGATTGTCTTTAGGACACTCCCTAACACCTAAAAATAAACAAATGGTTGGGTTGTTTGTGTTTTTGATATTGAGCTGCATGAACTCTTTGTATATTTTGGAGACTAATTCTTTGTCTGTTGCTTTGTTTGCAAATACAATATTTTTTCCCATTATGAGAGTTGTCTTTTTGTTTTGTTTATGGTTTCTTTGCTGTGCAAAAGCTTTTAAGTTTAGTTAGGTCCCATTTGTTTATTTTTGTTTTCATTACTCTAGGAGGTGGACCAAAAAAGATCTTGCTGCAATTTATGTCAGAGTGTTCTGCGTATATTTTCTTCCAAGAGATTTATAGTATCCAGCCTTACATTAAGTCTTTAATCCATTTTGAGTTTATTTTTGTGTATGCTGTTAAGGAGTGTTCTAATTTCATTCACTTACATCCAGTTTTCCCAGCACCACTTATTGAAGAGACTATCTTTCCTCCATTGTATATTCTTACATCCTTTGTCATAGATTAGGTGACCATAGGTGCGTGGGTTTATCTCTGGGCTTTCTATCCTGTTCCATTGATCTACATTTCTGTTTTGGTGCCAGTATATCCAGAGAAAACCATAATTTGGAAAGATACATGAACCCCAATGTTCATTGTAGCACTATTTACAATAGTCAGGACATGGAAGCATCCTAAATGTCCAACAGAGGAATGGATAAAGAAGACATGGTACATATATACAATGGAATATCACTCAGTCATAAACAAGGATGAAATAATGCCACCTGCAGCCACATGGATGGACTTACCGATTGTCATACTGAGTGAAGTAAGTCAGACAAAAATGAATAGTATATGATATTGCTTATATGTGGAATCTAAAAAATGGGTACAAATGAAATTATCTACAAAACAGAAATAGAGTTACAGGTGTAGAAATCAAACTTATGGTTACCAGGAGGTAAATGGGAGGGAGGGATAAATTGGGGGATTAGGATTAACATATACACATTACTATATATAGAATAGATAAATATTTTAATAATAAGGACCTACTGTACAGCACAGGGAACTCTACTCAATATTCTGTAATAGCTTATATGGGAAAATATCTAAAAAAGAGTGGATACATGCATATGTATAACTGATTCACTTTGCTGTACACCTGAAACTAACACAACGTTGTAAATCAACTATACTCCAATAAAAATTAAAAACAAAGCAAATCAAAGATTGTCTTAACAGTTTCCTGCTTGTGAATACATCAAAAAAAGCAAAAACAAAAGAGCATGTACGTTCTCAAAGAAAATCCTTTCTTTTCTAAACTTGTACCTCAGCAAAGAAATGTAAAGTAGGTTTGGTCCTAAACAATTTGTGTTTAGTGAACTGCTCTTTTCTAGTAACAAAAGAAAGGAAAAACTAGCTTTTGCCAAAATAAACATGCTTTTTCCTGTCTACAAATGTCCATATCATACATTTGTTTACTTCCTAGTAGGAGCTTTCTGCTCTCATGCTGTGTTGTAATTTTAGCATATTAGAATCACATAAGTTTTTCAGGGCTTTCCTCCTAGGACTTGTTATATATTGCTTTGAGGTAATTTTAATATTTATAATCTAAAAAAGATCAGCATTCAATATACTTATTAAAAATTTATTTTCCTCAATTCCTTTAAGAAATGAGGCAGGAATATAAAGGAAAGTTGACTTTAGAGAGTGCAGTAATTAGACCACTTGATTGATTACAGGCTTAAGTAAATTAACTGGATAAAAGGCAAGAGAGAGCCTCATCTCTCTGATATCTTTCTGTATATGTATCACTGGATAAATTGAAAGAATCTATCATTAAAAGATAGGAAGAAATACAAATTTTTTTTATTGAAGTATGGTGATTTACAATATGATGTTACTTTCATGTATATAACAAAGTGATTCAGTTATATATATCTGTTTTTGAGAAATACAAATTATTGATCCTTATTGAGTCATAAAAATTCTCCTTTTTTTAAAAAAACTTTCTTGGAGTATAATTACTTTACACCGTCATGTTAGTTTCTGCTGTATAACAAAGTGAATCAGCTATATGTATACATATATCCCCATATCCCCTCCCTCTTGCGTCTCCCTCTCACACTCCATTGACCACCCCTCTAGGTGGTCACAAAGCACCAAGGTGATCTCCCTGTGCTATGTGGCTGCTTCCCACTAGCTAGCTATTTTACATTTGGTAGTGTATATATGTCAAAGCCAATCTCTCACTTTGGCCCAGTTTACCCTTCCCCCTCCCCATGTCCTCAAGTCCATTCTCTACGTCTGTGTCTTTATTCCTGTCCTGCCCCATGTTCTTCAGAACCATTTTTTTTTTAGACTCTATGTATATGGGTTAGCATATGGTATTTGTTTTCCTCTCAATTACTTCACTCTGTGACAGACTCTAGGTCCATCCACCTCACTACAAATGACTTGATTTTGTTTCTTTATATGGCCGAGTAATATTCCATTGTATATAGGTGCCACATCTTCTTTACCCATTCAGCTGTTGATGGACACTTAGGTTGCCTCTGTGTCCTGGTTATCGTAAATAGTGATGCAAAGAACATTGTGGTACATGACTCTTTTTGAATTATGGGTTTCTCAGGGTATATGCCCAGGAGTGGGAATCTGGGTCCTAGGGTAGTTCTATTTTTAGTTTTTTAAGGAACCTCCATACTGTTCTCCATAGTGGCTGTATCAATTTACATTCCCACCAACACTGCTAGAGTGTTCCCTTTTCTCCACGTCCTTTCCAGCATTTACTGTTTGTAGATTTTTTGATGATGGCGATTCTGACCAGTGTGAGATGATACCTCATTGTAGTTTTGGTTTGCATTTCTCTAATGATTAGTGATGTTGAGCATCCTTTCATGTGTTTGTTGGCAATCTGTATATCTTCTTTGGAGAAATGTCTATTTAGGTCTTCTGTCTATTTTTAAATTGGGTTTTTTATTTTTTTGGTATTGAGCTGCATAAGCTGCTTGTATAATTTGGAGATTAATCTTTTGTCAGTTGCTTTGTTTGCAAATATTTTCTTCCATTCTGAGGGTTGTCTTTTCGTCTTCCTTATTTTTTCCTTTGCTTTGCAAAAGCTTTTGTTTCATTAGGTCCCATTTGTCTGTTTTTTTCCTTTCATTTATCTAGTAGGTGGATCAAAAATGATCTTGCTGTGATTTACATCATTAAGTGTTCTGTCTATGTTTTCCTCTAAGAGTTTTAGAGTGCCTGGCCTTACATTTAGGTCTTTAATCCATTGTG
Source organism: Lipotes vexillifer (assembly GCF_000442215.2). NCBI lineage: Eukaryota > Metazoa > Chordata > Mammalia > Artiodactyla > Lipotidae > Lipotes > Lipotes vexillifer. The sequence continues at coordinate 395,312 of NW_006775759.1, read as the reverse complement.
AGTTCATTTTTGTGTATGGTGTTAGGAAGTGTTCTAAATTCCTTCTTTTACATGTAGCTGTCCAGTTTTCTCAGTACCACTTATTGAAGATGCTATTTTCCCCATTGTATATTCTTGCCTCCTTTATCAAAGATTAGGTGACCATAAATGTGTGGGTATATCTCTGGGTTTTCTATCCTGTTCCATTGATCTATATTTCTGTTTTTGCGCCACTACCGTACTGTCTTGATTACTGTAGCTTTGTAGTATACTCTAAAGTCAGGGAGCCCGATTCTTCCAGCTCCATTTTTCTTTCTCAAGGTTGCTTTAGTTATTCGGTGTCTTGTGTGTTTCCATATAAATTGTAAAATTTTTTGTACTAGTTCTGGGAAAAATATCATTGGTAGTTTGATAGGGATTGCATTGAATCTGTAGATTGCTTTGGGTAGTATAGTCATTTTCATAATGTTGATTCTTCCATTCCAAGAAATTGGTATATCTCTCCATGTGTTTATCATCTTTAATTACTTTCATCAGTGTCTTATACTTTTCTGCTTACAGGTCCTTTGTCTCCTTAGGTATGTTTATTCCTAGATATTTTATTCTTTTTGATGCAATGGTAAATGGGAGTTTTTCCTTAATTTCTCTTACAGATTTTTCATCATTAGTGTATAGGTGTGCGACAGATTTCTGTGCATTAATTTTGTACTCTGCTACTTTACCAAATTCATTGATTAGCTCTAGTAGTTTTCTGGTGGCATCTTTAGGATTCTCTATGTATAGTATCATGTCATCTGCAAACAGTGACAGTTTTACTTCTTCTTGTCCGATTTGGATTCCTTTTATTTTTTTCTTCTCTGATTGCTTTGGCTAAAAGTTCCAAAACTATATTGAATAATACTGGTGAGAGTAGGCAACATTGTCTTATTCCTGATCTTAGTAGAAATCATTTCAGTTTTCACCATTAAGAATGAAGTTGGCTGTGGGTTTGTCATATATGGCCTTTATCATGTTGAGGTTAGTTCCCTCTATGCCTACTTCCTGGAGTTTTTTTTCTTTTTGTTTTTGTTTTTGTGGTACATGAGCCTCTCACTGCTGTGGCCTCTCCCATTGCAGAGCACAGGCTCTGGACGTGCAGGCTCAGCGGCCATGGCTCATGGTCCCAGCCGCCCCGCAGCACGTGGGATCTTCCCGGACTGGAGCAAGAACACACGTCCCCTGCATGGGAGGTGGACTCTCAACCACTGCACTACCAGGGAAGCCCCTGGAGAGTTTTTATCATCAATCAGTGTTAGTTTTTATCATCAATCAGTGTTGAATTTTGTTGAAAGCTTTTTCTTCATCTATTGAGATGATCATATGATTTTACTCCTTCATTTTGTGAATATGGTGTATCACATTGATTGATTTGCATATGTTGAAGAATCCTTGCATTCCTGGGATAAACCCCACTTGATCATGGTGTATGATTTTTTTCAGTGTGCTCTTGGATTCTGTTAGCTAGTATTTTGTTGAGGATTTTTACATCTATGTTCATCAGTGATATTCGTTTGTAGTTTTATTTTTCTGTAACATCTTTGTCTGGTTTTGGTATCAGGGTGATGGTGGCCTTGTAGAATGAGTTTGGGTGTGTTCTTCCCCCTGCTATATTTTGGAAGAGTTTGAGAAGGATAGGTGTTAGCTCTTCTCTAAATGTTTGATAGAATTTGCCTGTGAAGCCATCTGGTCCTGGGCTTTAGTTTGTTGGAAGATTTTTTTTTTTTTTTTGGCAGTACACGGGCCTCTCACTGTTGTGGCCTCTCCCATTGTGGAGTACAGGCTCTAGACGCGCAGGCTCAGCGGCCATGGCTCATGGGCCCAGCCACTCCGTGGCATGTGGGATCTTCCCAGGCCAGGGCACGAACCCGTGTCCCCTGTATCAGCAGGCGGACTCTCAACCACTGTGCCACCAGGGAAACCCTGTTGGAAGATTTTTAATCACAGTTTCAATTTCAGTGCTTGTGTTTGGTCTATTTATATTTTCTATTTCTTCCTGGTTCAGTCTCAGAAGGTTGTGCTTTTCTAAGAATTTGTCCATTTATTCCATGTTGTCCTTTTTATTGGCATATAGTTGCCTGTAGTAATCTCTCATGATCCTTTGTATTTCTGCAGTGTCCGTTGTTATTTCTCCATTTGCATTTCTAATTCTGTTGATTTGAATCATCTCCCTTTTTTTCTTGATGAGTCTGGCTAATGGTTTATCAATTTTGTTTATCTTCTCAAAGAACCAGCTTTTAGTTTTATTGATTTTTGTTATTGTTTCTTTCATTTCTTTTTCATTTACTTCTGATCTGATCTTTATGATTTCTTTCCTTCTGTTAACTTTGGTTTTTTTGTGTGTGTTCTTCTTTCTCCAATTGCTTTAGTTGTGAGGTTAGGGTGTTTATTTGAGATATTTCCTGTTTCTTGAGATAGGATTGTATTGCTATAAACTTCCCTCTTAGAACTGCTTTTGGTACATCCCATAGGTTTTGGGCCTTCGTGTTTTCATTGTCATTTGTTTCAAGTTTGTTTTTTTTTTTAATTTCCTCTGATTTCTTCAGTGATCCCTTGGTTATTTAGTAGTGTATTATTTAGCCTCCATGTGTTTGTATTTTTTACAGTTTTTTTTTTCCTGTAATTGATATCTAGTCTCATAGAGCTGTGGTAAGAAAAGATACTTGATATGATCTCAATTATCTTAAATTTACCAGGGCTTGATTTATGACTCATGATATGATCTATCCTGGAGAATGTTCCATGAGCATTTGAGAAGTGTATTCTGTTGTTTTTGGATGGAATGTCCTATAAATATCATTTAAGTCCATCTTGTTTAATGTATCATTTAAAGCTTGTGTTTCTTTATTTATTTTCATTTTGGATGATCTGTCCATTGGTGATAGTTGGGTGTTAAAGTCCCATACTATTATTGTGTTACTGTCGATTTTCCGTTTTATGGCTGTTGGCATTTGCCTTATGTATTGAGGTGCTCCTACTTTGGGTGTATACATATTTACAATTGTTATATCTTCTTCTTGGATTGATCCCTTGATCATTATGTAGTGTCCTTCTTTGTCTCTGGTAATAGTCTTTATTTTAAAGTCTACTTTGTCTGACATGAGAATTGCTATACCAGCTTTCTTTTGATTTCCATTCCATGGAATATCTTTTTCCATCCCTTCACTTTCAGTTAGTATGTGTCCCTAAGTCTGAAGTGGGTCTTTTGTAGACAGCATATATGTGGGTCTTGTTTCTGTATCCATTTGGCCAGACTTTTTTTCTTTTTTTTTGGTTGGAGCATTTAATCCATTTACATTTAAGGTAGTTATCAATATGTATGTTCCTATTACCATTTTCTTAATTGTTTTGGTTTTTTGTTGTAATTCTTTTCCTTCTCTTGTGTTTCCTGCCTTTAGCATTTGTTTTAAAGCTGGTTTGGTAGTGCTGAATTCTCTTAGCTTTTACTTGTCTATAAGGGTTTTAATTTCTCCATTGAATCTGAATAAACTCCTTGCTGGTTAGAGTTATCTTGGTTGTAGGTTTTTCCCTTTCATCACTTTAAATATGTCCTGCCACTCCCTTCTGGCTTGCAGAGTTTCTGCTGAAAGATCAGCTGTTAACCTTATGAGGATTCCCTTTTAAGTTATTTGTTGCTTTTCCCTTGCTGCTTTTAATATTTTTTCTTTGTAGTTAATTTTTGATTGTTTGATTAATGTGTCTCTTGGCATATTTTTCCTTGGATTTATCCTGTATGGGACTCTGCACTTCCTGGACTTGATTGACTATTTCCTTTCCCATATTAGGGATGTTCAAATGTAATCTCTTTAAATATTTTTTCAGTCCCTTTCTTTTTCTTTTCTTTTTCTAAGACCCTTATAATTTGAATGTTGGTGTGTTTTATTGTTGTCCCCGAGTTCTCTGAGACTGTTCTCAATTCTTTTCATTCTTTTTTCTTTATTCTGCTCTGTGGTAATTACTTCCACTATTTTGTCTTCCAGGTCACTTATCTGTTCTTCTTCCTCAGTTATTCTGCTATTGATTCCTTCTAGAGAATTTTAAATTTCATTTATTGTGCTGCTCATCTTTGTTTTTTTGCTGTTTAGTTCTTCTAAATCTATGTTAAACGTTTATTGTATTTTTTCCATTCTATTTCCAAGATTTTGGATAATTTTTACTATCATTACTCTGAATTCTTTTCAGTTAGATTGCCTGTTTCCTCTTCATTTGTTTGGTGTGGTAGGTTTTTACCTTGCTCCTTCATCTGCTGTGTGTTTATCTGTCTTCTCACTTTGTTTAACTTACTGTGTTTAGCATCTACTTTTCACAGGCTGTAGGTTCGTACTTCCCATTGTTTTTGGTGTCTGCCCCCAGTGGGTATGGTTGGTTCTGTGGGCTGTGTAGGCCTCCTGGTGGGAGGGATTTGTGCCTGTGTTCTGCTGGATGAGGCTGGATCTTGTCTTTCTGGTGGGCAGGACCACGTCCAGTGGTGTGTTGTAGGATGTCTGTGAACTTATTACGATTATAGGTAGCGTCTCTCCTAATGGGTGGTATTGTGTTCCTGTCTTGCTAGTTTTTTGGCATGGTGTGTCCAGCACTGGAGCTTGCTGGTTGTTGAGTGGAGCTTGGTCTTGGTGCTGAGATGATCTCTGGGAGAGCTATCACCAATGTATATTACCTGGGGCTGGGAGGTATCTGGTGGACCAATGTCCTGAACTCAGAGCCCCCACCTCAGAGGCTCAGTCCTGATACCCGGCCCAAGCACCAAGACCCTGTCAGCCACATGGTCAGAAGAAAGTGGAGAAAGTAAAAGAAAGAAAGAAAAAAATATTAAATAAAAAAAGTTATTAAATTAAAAAAATTATTAAAATTAAAAATAGTAATAAAAAAAGAGTAGAGAGCAACCAAACCAATAAACAAATCCACCAATGATAACAAGTGCTAAAGACTAAACTAAGATAAACATATAAATCAGAAACTAGTCAGTCACATACAGAAAACCCCAAGTCTACAGTTGCTCCCAAAGTCCACATCCTCAATTTTGGGGTGATTCGGTGTCTATTCAGTATTCCACAGATGTAGGGTACATCAAGTTGATCGTGGAGATTTAATCTGTTGCTCCTAATGCTGCACGGAAAATTTTTCCTTTCTCTTCTTTGTTCGCACAGCTCCTGGTGTTCAGTTTTGGATTTGGCCCCGCCTGTGAATGTAGGTTCCTCTCTGGCATCTGTTCTTCCCCCAGGCAGGACGGAGCTAATGGAGCTCCTGATTAGGGGACTCTCACTCACTCCGGCTCTGGGGAGGGAGAGGTACGGAATGTGGGGTGAGTCTGTTGTGGCATAGGTTAGCATGATGTTGCAACAGCCTGAGGTGTGCCATGTGTTCTCCTGTGGAAGTTGTCCCTGGATCATGGGACCCTGGTAGTGGCATGCTGCACAGGCTCCCAGGAGGGAGGCCTGGATAGTGACCTGTGCTTGTACACAGGATTCTTGGTGGCTGCAGCAGCAGCGTTAGCATTTCATGCCTGTCTCTGGGGTCCGCACTGATAGCTACGGCTAGCCCCCGTCTCTGAAGCTCGTTTAGGTGGTGTTCTACCTTCTGTGGAAAGACAGGGTAGGAATCTCCTCTCCTCACGCACCCCAAAACAATGGTCTCTTGCAACTTAGGCAGTTTCAGACTTTCTCCTGGACTCCCTCTCAGCTAGCTATGGCACACTAGCCCCCTTCAGGCTGTGTTCACACAGCCAACCCCAGTTCTCTCCCTGGGATCTGACCTCCAAAGCCTGAGGCTGGTGAGTGCTGGTTGGCACCGATCCTCTGTGTGGGAATCTCTCCACTTTGCTCTCTGCACCCCTGTTGCTGCGTTCTCCTCTGTGGTTCTGAAATTCACCCCCCCACCTGCCCCCCCCTTTCTCCACCAGTGAAGGGGCTTCCTAGTGTGTGGAAAACTTTTCCCCTTCACAGCTTCCTCCCAGACGCGCAGGTCCCGTCCCTCTTCTTTTGTCTCTGTTTTTCCTTTTTTCTTTTGCCCTACCCAGGTACGTGGGGAGTTTCTTGCCTTTTGGGAAGTCTGAGGTCTTCTGCCAGCATTCAGTAGGTGTTCTGTAGGAGTTGTTCCACATATAGATATATTTCTGATGTATTTATGGGGAGGAAGGGGATCTCCACGTCTTATTCCTCCACCAGCTTGATGGTCCTGTCTAAATTCTCCTTTCTGAAATTGTATACTGAGATCAGAAGTTGTTTAAATTTACAGCAAAATATTTCTAAACATATTCATAAAATATGTTTGAAATAATAAAATATTTTACAAAATATGTTTAAAATATTAAAATAAGCAAAATATTTAAACATTAAAACATATAGAATATTTGGCACTTCCCTGATGGTCCAGTGCTTAAGACTCCACACTTCCTCTGCAGGGGGAGCGGGTTCGATTCCTGGTTGATGAACTAAGATCCCACATGCAAGATCCTGCATGCCACACGTGTCCAAAAAAAAAAAGTATAGAAAGTTTATATGTGTATATATACTCTAATGTAAATCCTTTATATAGGCAGTTTTAAAATTTTTTATTTGACTTTAAAAAGAAAAGACAATTGCATTAATTTTCCCTCAGATATAGCCTCCATCCGATTGCAGACTTTTCAAAATAAGAAGTGAGTTTTGTGATTTAAGACAAAACAGTCCCACAACTGCTACATGTGTTCACTTATCAAGTGATCTGAAGGTCAGTGAGCTTACACATATGGATCAGTAACTAATTAGCTAGTACAAACAAGTGAAAACATCTTACCAGTTTGGGATAGGTGGAGATCAGAAGTTCATCTGGTCAGCTTTCAAATGACTCCACCTGGGACCACTTCTCAACAGTGCTGCAAAAGAGGGGGACACCCTGAATGTTCACTAAATCTGTCCTGAAGATATCCATCCAGCTTGCCGTCCATTTTTGAGACACTAGATTTTTTTTTTTTGCTTTCAATTTTATATTTTTAACATCATTTTTGGAGTATAATTGCTTTACAATGGTGTGTTAGTTTCTGCTGTATAACAACAAAGTGAATCAGCTATATGTATACATATATCCCCATATTCCCTCCCTCTTGTGTCTCCCTCCCACCCTCACTATCCCACACCTCTAGGTGGTCCCAAAGCACTGAGCTGATCTCCCTGTGCAATGCGGCTGCTTCCCACTAGCTATCTATTTTACATTTGGTAGTGTATGTATGTCCATGCCACTCTCTCACTTCGTCCCAGCTTACCCTTACCCCTCCCCGTGTCCTCAAGTCCATTCTCTACATCTGTGTCTTTGTTCCTGTCCTACCCCTACATTTTTCAATGTCATTCTTTTTTTTTAGATTCCATATATATGTGTTAGCATACAGTATTTGTTTTTCGCTTTCTGACTTACTTCAGTCTGTATGACAGACTCTAAGTCCATCCACCTCACCACAAACAACTCAGTTTTATTTCTTTTTATAGCTAATATTCCATTGTATATGTGTGCCACATCTTCTTTATCCATTCATCTGTCGATGGACACTTAGGTTGCTTCCACGTCCTGGCTATTGTAAATATTGTGGTACATGACAATTTTTGAAGTATGGCTTTCTCAGGGTATATGCCCAGTAGTGGGATTGCTGGGTCATATGGTAGTTCTATTTTCAGTATTTTAAGGAACTCTATACTTTTTTCCATTAAAAATATTTGCAAATGAAGCAACTGACAAAAGATTAATCTCCAAAATATACAAGCAGCTCATGCAGCTCAATATCAAAAAAACAAACAACCCAATCCAAAAATGGACAGAATACTTAAATAGACATTTCTCCAAAGAAGATATACAGATTGCCAACAAACAAATGAAAGGATTCTCAAGATCACTAATCAGTAGAGAAATGCAAATCAAAACTACAGTGAGCTAGTGGGAAGCAGCCGCATAGCACAGGGAGATCAGCTCGGTGCTTTGTGACCGCCTGGAGGAGTGGGATAGGGAGGGTGTGAGGGAGGGAGATGCAAGAGGGAAGAGATATGGGAACATATGTATATGTATAACTGATTCACTTTGTTATAAAGCAGAAACTAATACACCATTGCAAAGCAATTATACTCCAATAGAGATGTTAAAAAAAATAAAATAACTAAATAAATAAATCTCATAAGTCTGCAGAACATATGTGTGTGTGTATAGAAATCAAGATTGAAATACATACTTAAAGATGAATTATTCATAGCATAAGACTGTGAGTTTTTGAGAGAGAGTATCATATCAGTGGATTTTATCAACACTATCCTGGATTTGATAAGACTGAACCTAAAGGTAAGATTATCTCAAAGCATAGATCTCTGGTTTCTCATCACTAGATTTTATTTCAAATCACTAGATTTGTCATTATGTACTATGGATGATTTTTTTTTTTCCCACTGGAAAGATTGCCACAGAGATGATCATCTCATGGTAAGTTGACTAACATGAACTTAGCCCAGCTAATACCTCCCTTGTTTAATTTGCTCTCTCTTTTTTTTTTTTTAAATTGAAGTATAGTTGACTTACAATATTACATTAGCTTTAGTTGTACAACATAGTGATTCAATATTTTTATAGATTATAATCCATTAAAAGTTATTACAAAACAATGGCTATATTTCCCAGTACTGTACAATGTGCTATAGAGAACAAACTAATGGTTACCAGTGGGGATAGGGAAGAAGGGAAGGGCAAGGTAGAGGTATGGTTTTAAGAGTTACAAACTAGTATGTATGAAATTAGATAAGCAACAAGGATGATCTTTAAGGTGTGGATCAATTTGATGTTTTCACTGTGGCCCAAGAGTCACAAATGATTCTTACACTTTGGGCCAAATTTTGGGAGACTCAGAGGCCTTAATGTGAGTACTGTGTGATAAATTCAGCGTTTTCTTAACAGGAAAATAAATAACTGAATTTTAGGGATGGCAGGGGGTTAAGAATGAAGCTAGAAAGTGCTTAAACTCTTGATAATGCAATTCTTCCTGTAGAATATCAAATAGATAGCAACAGTTCTGATTATGAAGGCTATAAAAAGGTAAGAGAAGATTATGGAAGTTGATGTTAACCTTGGCAAATATTCACTCTCCTCCACTTTGTTGGGAAAGGAGTATATACTTTCCTGCCCAATAACTTTGGACTTGGCTATGACATCTTTGGCCAATTAAATGTTAGCAGAAGTGAGAACACACCAATGATGCTTTAAGAGACATTGCAGTTTACAATGGATCTCTTGTTCTTTACTGTGTCTAACTTGAGAATGAACATGTACCCCAAGAGGGCTGCTTCTTTAGCTTGGGTCTCAGAATGAAAAACATGTATCAGAGTCTCAGCCTGTCTAAAACCTGGAAATGCATGGAAGTATAAAGGTAAAATGAACTAGGACTAGCCCTCTGTTATTGTAGGTAATGAGAAATTTGAGATTGTTTTGTTTCTTTAGTAAAGCTGGCTAACATAATTGCTTCTCACAGACCTTCCCTAAAATGGTTGCTAAGTTGGAGACTGGTTTAACATTTTTCCTATAAGTAGTTGTTCTAAAATATGTATAATAAATCTTTCCCTTTATAGACAACTTTGGTCTTAATATTTAGAGATTTGAACAAAAGTACTATATAATCCAGTTAAAATCAATGTTTGATAGTTTCAAGAGTTGATATAAATGAGAAAAATGACATTTTCATTGGTATAAGTAAGGAATTTTTTTTTAACTCTTTTTAATAACAGAGATGTACATATGTACCTGAGTAGACATTAATTCATTCATTCATCTAATATTCATGAATATATACTGTACACAAGTCACCGTACACAAGGCTTTGTATTGATCAGTGAATAAAACATAGTCCCTGCCTTCATGGAGTTTAACTGTATTTAAATGTTATCTTTGATTATTGATCAAGCTGGAGTCTGATAGGTTATGTGCATCTTAACGTCACCTTTCTCTCTTTGTAATTGATTAGCATTGTCTGGAGAGGTACACTTAGTATCTGCCATATCCAGTTCTACATTGAATTCATTATATATTATAGTGTAACAAATTACATACTCTAAAATGTAGTAGCATAAAGCAACAACCATTTATTACCTTATGCTGTTTCTAAGGGTTTGGAATATGGGAATGACTTAGCAAGGTAGTTCTGGCTCTGGGTCTCTCACAAGGTTATAGTCAAATTGTTGGTTGGGGTTCCAGTCATCCAATGGCTTGACTAGGATTGGAGAATTCAATTTTAAGTTCTTTGACTTACATGGCTGTTGACAGGAAGGCTTAGTTCCATTCCAGTTATTGACAAATGACCTAATTTCTTTGTCATGAAGGAATGTCCACAAGGTTGCTGAGTATACTCATGACATGCAGCTTTCTTTCTTCCTTTGCAATCTGTGTGCTATTTATTATTTATTTATTTATTTATTTATTTATTTTTGCCTTATTACAGTGGCCAGAGCTTCTACTACCAGGTTTAATAAGAATGATGAGAACAGGTATTCTTGCGTTGTTCCTGATTTTAAGATGAAAGGATTCAGTCTTTTCACAATTGAGTGTGATATTAGCTGTAGGCATTTTACAGATAGTCTGTATTAAGTTGATATAGTTTTCCTCTATTCTCAAATTGCTGAGAGATTTTATCAATGAATTCTGTCAAATGATTTTCCTACATCAATTCATATGGTCATATAATAACTCTTCTTTAGCTTATTAATATGGTAATCTATATAGATTGATTTTCAAATGTTGAAAACTCCTTACATATCTAATATGAATTTCAATTGGTCATATTGTGTGTTTTGTTAATATATATATTGCATTTTGTTAATATATATATATTGCTAGATTCAGTTCACTAATACTTTTGTTGAGGATTTTTGTGTTTAAGTTCATTATGAATATTGACCTATGGTTTTATTGTTTGTACTATGTTTGTCTGGTTTGAGTATCAGGATAATATTGGTTTTATGAGTTGGAAAGCATTCTTTTCTTTTTTATATCCTAGAAGAGATTGTGTAAAATTGGTCTTAACTCTTCATTAAATGTTTGGTAAAATTCTGCACTGAAGTGAGGTACGAATGGCTATTTCTTTTTCAAGAGTATTTTAATTAAAATTCAATTTTTAATAGTTACAGAACTATTCAGGTTATATATTTCATCTGGTCTGAGTTTTGATAGCTTGTAGTTTTTAAGTAATTGGTTCATCTTTTTCTAAGTTGTCAAATTTATGTGCATAAAATTGTTTATAGTATTTTCTTATCTTTTTATTGGCTATGTAATCTATAGTAACATCTCTTCTTTCCATTTCTGATATTGATGATTTACATCTTGTATCCTTTCATCTTTGCCACTCTTGCTAGAGGATTGTCAATTTTATTGACGTTTTTTTAAGAACTAGTTTTTAGTTTATTAATTTTCTCTATTGTTTTCTTCTGTATTCAATTTCACTTATTTATGATTTAAATTTTTATCATTTCTTTCCTTCTGCTTCTTTGGGGCTTATTTTACTTTGGTGAAATAATGAAAATACTGTTCCAGAAATCCAGAAAAAACAGAAATCTAGAGAATAGAACCTTGCTAATCCCATAAGGACTTCTGATTTCCTGAAAGGTGGCTGAGAAGCTGAGCATAGGTTTTGACAGCCCTGTGGGTTTAGGAAGATAAAAGTTGGATTCTAGACCCCAGAAAAAGATAGGGGAGAGGCCTTGTATAACCACTGTGTTTTCAGTTGAATCCTGAAGACCACATACGTTCAAATTCATATTTCTTTTCTTCATATTTCTTTTCCTTGAAAGTGGTAACATTACTAAGGGCTGAAGAGTTACTGGAGTCTAGCAGGCAACAGCATGCCTGGGTGAGAAAAAAGTGGCAGTGAATCTAGGGGCCAAGTAGGTGGCAGGCAAGAGCAGATAGTAGCATGATCATGAGATTGGTTACCTATGGGGAAAGAGGGGTGTGATTAAGCAAAAAAATAAGTACATTAAAGACAATGGGAAACAATTTAGAAATTTGGAAAATGAAAAGATTGTATAATATTATTGACGTTATAAGTGTAGATGTAAACTTGTATTTTTCATAGTATATATACTTTGATTCAAATTACATATATATATATATATATATATATATATATATATATATATATATTCATTTACCCCTATGTATCTATATGTCTATTTTTCTATAGAGAAAGATATTGAGAAATGAAGAGTGACATAACTGTTCACTAAGGTGACTCAGAAGCAATGACAGTCTAGAAACAATAAGCACACAAAATACTCAGATCTTGATTTCTAAATGGTATCTTCCACTAAATTAACTCAAATTCCTTGGGAAAAATAGCTTGTTCCAAGGCTGATGCAAGGAAAATACATAAGTCAGAAAAAAGTTCTCAAAAGATGAAAAGGGAATGTCAAGAAGGCACAGAGACAGTTTGAAGGGACTCCCACTGGCCAGAACTGAGATAATTTGAGTATCAAATAAATTTTGATATGACATATAATAAATTTTGAATTAAATGGGAAGTCATGAGTTCATATTGATATGAATAAATAAATGAGGGGAAAGAAAAATTCCTTTCTTATAATATAATGCCATGCAATAAATTAAGAATGATAGAAATAGAAGCTATTGACAGAATTTGCAATCATTTTAGTGGTGAAAGATTTAGGCTAAATAATCAATGGATGCCAAATGCAAGGGAGTGAATTATAGCCTTAGATTATCTCCCCACAAAATACTAATCAATCACAAAGATAGAAAAGGTGACATTATGGTAGAGAAAAAGAGCAGACACCAATTTAACCAAATGATCAAGTTTGACAACACCAGTGTCAGTTGCACCAGTGTGCAACAGGCTGCTATTGCGTGCCTTCTGATGTGATGTGCTGAGAGAGCCACAATTTTTTCTGTATGTCCTGAGAGTTGAGATGGGCAAGATTGGAAGATATTGTGCAAAATTAAAAGTCTATATTCTAAAACTGCAAAGGTCACAAAACACAGAAAATACTGAGCAGCTGTTGAGACTGAAGGAAATCTGAATTATGACAATAAAATGCAACATGTTATCTCAGTTTGGATCCGGGACCAGAAGGAAAAAACAAAAAGCCTTTGATGAATCAGTGGGATGGATGTGATTGCAATATATGGATTGGACGGTAGTACTGTGTCAATATTGATTTCCTGATTTGGATAGTTGTGATTATACAGGAAAGTGCTTTATTTGGGGGAAATAGATTCTGGCATATTTAAGGGTGATTATGTCTTTATCTCAGATGGTTCGGAAAAAAAATAATGATAATGAATGAGTCTGAATGTGTGTATAGGTATATTCATGTGTGTGTGTATGTAACAGCTGTTCCCTCCAGAGACTGAGATTCTAATTACCACCTCAACCCAAACAAAATCTTAAAAGTTTTCAAGACTCTTCAATTTTTGTATAATGCATAGCAATGTTACACTAAAAAATAGCTTTTATTCTGAAAATCATAATTATTAAATAGGGGGCTGAGAAATTCCTACCTTTTCCCCCAAAGAGTAAGAAAACATATATCAGTTTCTCCCTAGATTTGATCTTTGAGTTTAGGAAGTAATGACATTGCATTCTACTAAAGACCCATAGTGAATTTTTTAAGATCTTGTGTGTCTTCTGATTTAGAGAAAGGAAGCACTGACTGTTAAAAGAAACATGCTATAGAAAAAAATGATCAAGAGAATAGAGAAAAATAGGAGACATAAGCCAAACCAACATTGTTTAAATAAAAAAATAATAATTCTTCCTTTACTTTTTACTTTTGTTTGCATTTTATTTTACTGGCATATATCACATTCTTTAAAACCTTACAGAGCTTAATTTTTATTATATTGTGTATACGACAGAAATAATACTAAAGCATAACTATATCAAATTAGCTAAAGACATTCAAGCATAAATAACACTCATTGGGATTATTTATAAAGGTCTGAAAATCAGTTCTGTTATGCCCCAAATTTACATTAAACTAAGGTAAATTCCAAATTAAGCCATTTTGCAGAAAGTGAAAGAAAATATCAGGAAGGAAATAACAGATCTATTTATACCCTCATATTTATTTATTCTTTAGTTCTTTCTGTCAAGGTTTTCAAATTCCATGTAAATATATATATATATATTTATGCATATATGTATATAAATGTATATATATATATATATATATATATATATATATACTAAATGTACTAACAAATGGAAAAAAGTAACAACAAAGTTAAAGAATTTGGAATGTTTGGTTATTTTTGATGAGGCTTTAACAACTTCAAAAATTTGTGTGTTCCTACATCATTCTCATAGGTTATAGATTTGTGTAATAATTTGTAATAAAGAAACAAAAGGAAAAACATTTTAAAAATAACAGCAGGGAAAAAAAATCTTTCTTGCTTTTTTATACGAAGATCTCAATAATCATGTGAACCTGATCATGATCTTTAGCATGACTCGCTCTCTACTAGTCTAAAATAAAAGAGGTAAGAATGATGAGAACACTTTAATCTCAGATGTGTGAAGAAAACCATTCCTAGATCTCGGTTCGTAACTTCAGTGTAGACCCCTTCATTTGCTGCTCATAGTGCATGTCAAATTTCTCATTTAGGGCTACTGTAAAGTAATTCTTCCAGTCTCCTGCAATCCCTGTAACAAAAGAGAAAAAAACAGTAAATATTATGTCTTCCAGCCAGAATAATGAAATTTTCTAATATTCATCACTTTCATTAACACCTAATCAAATTTGCTTCTTGTAATCCTTAATTATAGAAATAAAATATACACCATAAATACTATATATTTGAGAGCACAAACAAGGGTTTGTCCTGACTGTTAAAACAAAACAAAACAAAACAAAACAAAAAACCCAGCAAATTTATTTCTCTGAACCTCCCCTGTTATGCTATCAATACTTCACTTAATTTTTCTTCTCCAGTTTCTTCTGAAATGCTGGGGCTCCTGAGATCCATGTTTTACCTACTCCTAAGATATTAAATATCATCTTCATGCTGATAATATTAAAATCCAGACTTACGTCTTCATATCCAAGTGCCTACCTGATATGACCACTTTCATTCCATACGAGAATCTCAAATTCACCCAGTTTAAAAATAAATTCATTTCCTTCCCTACAAAATTGCATTTTATTGGTGACCTTTTCCATAACCTGGTTAATGGCAACAGCAGGTATCCACTGCATAAACTTAGCAGTTATCCTTCAATCACAATATCTAATTCTTTATTTATATTCAGACTTTCTTCATAGCCATTGCCTTCTCTCCATTTCTTCTGCCACCGACAGAGAAGCTCCTCAGCCTTTCCCACCTGTGTGTTATAATAGCCTAGCAGGCTCTTCTTTTTGCTTTTCATCACATCCAACCCTCCCCTGACAGAAGGAAGTCACCTTGTATTTTAAATTAATCAATTGTTCAATTGCCCCGTTAGCTCAAGGAGATCTAAACTTTCCCAATGAAAAGACCCAAAAAGCAGAAGATAGAAAATGTGTCTTGAGAATCATGTGGGGTCTGAAGGTATAACAGTAAAAAGCCCTTTACAAACATGG
Organism: Lipotes vexillifer; assembly: GCF_000442215.2. Classification (NCBI taxonomy): domain Eukaryota; kingdom Metazoa; phylum Chordata; class Mammalia; order Artiodactyla; family Lipotidae; genus Lipotes; species Lipotes vexillifer. The sequence goes on along the minus strand of NW_006775759.1, from coordinate 379,728 downwards.
CCATTATTTTAAGTTTGTTGTTTTATCTTAAAAATATATGAGGACATTATAGTAAAAGAAACTGTGATAATCTGAGGATTCAATAATTTAAATTTACTCTGCATGTAAACTCTCATGTGTGCCCTATTTTCACCCAGTGGCAGGTTTGTTATTCCAATTGTTTAAAAAATCCCTGACCCTCTCAATGACAATTTGGTTCCAAGAGCAAGATTTTCTCTGTTCTGTTTCTGCTTCACATATCAGTAAGACTGGATGTCCCAATACTCTGCATATCCTACATGCCTTTGGATTTATAGACTGACTATATCTCATCAAGACCACCATGTCTCCTTCCAATAGATGTCACCTTATTGTATTTTGATATTTTTGCTAAGCCAAGCTGTATTTGCCACTAAGTGTTTTGAAACTTAGTCTTTTTTAAAACAGCTTTATTGAGGTATAATTTATATACAGAGAACTGTACATATTTAATGTATACAATTTGATAAGTTTGGAAATTTGCCATTTAGTCTTGAAAAACGCCTTCCACTTGGTTAAGGAAAAGCTGACTAATTGTTATAAGCTTGTTTCTTCATCTCAAAATTAGATTATAATAGAATTTTCTCTTAACTCTTGCATCAGAATTTTAAAAAAAATTAGAATTTGCAATTTATATGATGTATGTGATGCAGCACCAAGGCACAAAGACTTAATAAGTAATAGCTAGTAGAGTGGTATTAGTGCTAGTACTGAGGCTGGGGTGGCTGCTGGTCATTCTTAATATAATTTGCTGCATATACCAAGTAATCAACAAGTAATAGTAATTTATTAGTAGTAGTACTAATATTTTATGCTTCTGCAGAACTGGTCACTCAAATGTGAAACAGCTCTTAAGAAAACAAGCAGGGTCCACAGGCATGAATAGACCTTAATAGATGCTTGCCTATAACTATTTCAACTTATGACTTCCTACAGCATTGGAGGCAAATAACGTGACTATCTCACCCTTTCTCATGAAGGGAGATACTTTTTGGTTCATGACTTCATCCGGTAGCATTGTGTAATTGGTAGATGGATTGTTCTTCATCTCCTGGAATGAAGTGTGCTTTATAATCTTGTCCACAAGCTCATCTGATGCCTTCCTTCCCAGAAATTCTATCAATTTCATCACCTCTTTTCTGATATTCTAAGAAGAAAAAAAATATTTTGAAGACTCATTTACTAAAATTGAATACATTACTTTGTGGATAAAAAAGAACACAGAAAGAAAACTTTTCTTCCCTCCTCTTCCCCCCACTGATATTGGAATTAGGATTCTAGTGAGCAAAAACATTTCTTGGGGAAGTGGTAATTTTTAACTTCTCTAAGCATAATTTTCCTCATTCGTAAAATGGACATAAAAGAAACTTCAAAGATTTTTAGAACACTAAATGAGATGGTGTTTATAAAATATTTATTTTAGTCCTTTATGCATAATACATGCTCAATAAATACTATCTGTGAATATAATATACACCCTTAAAGACTACAGTCCCCATGACAGATCAAGTTTGGGGTTGAAAATATGCAGACAGCTTTCATTTTTCTTTTAATTTATTGATATAAATAGTGAGAAACAAAGGAACCAGAAAGATTAAGAAAGGGTGTAAAAAGTCAAATACTCAACATGGAACAATATCAGATTTTTATGAACCATAGCTACAAACATCCCCATCTCTAGTCACTTCTATAGCATACCCTATTATTCGGTTTAATCATTCAATGCAATGATTCTCAAAACCAACTATAGCTTCAAATCTGTGCTAAAGTATCTGGATTATTTTAACTTTTGGAGTTGGCTGCATCATTTATTTAAAGGCAGAATTTTGTATTTACCATGTTGTCAAATTCTAACATCTTGAGAATTACTAAGTTGCCATATGTTTTGAGTTTCTCACCTCCTTCATGTCTTCATAGAAAAGAAATAGGACTTGTGGATTCTCTCTCTTTTCCCACCAAGATTTTGTGTGTTCATACCAGGAACCATAAGGAACTAAAATTAGAGATAAAAAACAATGTGAGGACATAGCATCATCTTTATATAGCTTGAAAATGAGTCTTCAAACAAAGAAATATAAATAAATGATCATGGAATGAAAACTAGAGATCAGCTGCACATCTGAAGCAAATTTCTCTGCAACAAAAGCAGCATAGTATGTTGAATAAACTATATACAGAAACACATTCTCAACTTTCATTATTATAACATGGTTTATGACTCAGGGGAAAAGTGAAGGAAGACTCCATCCATTTGATTCAGAGCTTATGAGAGCATTTTTGAAAACGGTGGGTGTGTGTGTTTGTGAAATCAGGTTGTTAGTGAAAGGAGTTGAGTAGTGGAATTATCAACATTATTATGATCAGAATTCAGTCCAGGTCTCATATATACCATTTAAAAACTAGCTTTGGGGCTTCCCTGGTGGCGCAGTGGTTGAGAGTCCGCCTGCCGATGCAGGGGACACGGCTTCGTGCCCCGGTCCAGGAAGATCCCACATGCCTCGGAGCGGCTGGGCCCGTGAACGATGGCCGCTGAGCCTGTGCGTCCGGAGCCTGTGCTCCGCAACAGGAGAGGCCACAACAGTGAGAGGCCCACGTACCGCAAAAACAAACAAACAAACAAACAAACTAGCTTTGGTAACTGAAGCTAGCAGCTATATAATTTTTGTTACACTACTCACAGTTTAAATGGTAAGAGGTGTCCTCTTAGGGACCCTTAGTATCATTCTCACTCTAAAAAATTAGAAGATTTTGGAGATGATGTGGTATGACCAAATACGGTTTCTTCCTTTCTCTTCCCTCATCTTCTCTCACATATATCCAAGTGTTTTACCCAGTAAAAAGCTGACATGATAATATAATGATGTATGAGTCAAAGTACTCTGCTTTGCATAAAATCGTTACATACCTCTTCTGTTCTTTGACTCTACCGACAATTTATTTATTTATTTATTTATTTATTTATTTATTTATTTAGTATAGTTGGCTTACAATATTATAGTGGTTGTACAACATAGTGATTCAATATTTTAATAGATTGCACACCGTAAAGTTATAATAAAATATTGACTATATTCTCTATGTTGCCCATTACTTCCCTGTGACTTATTTATTTTATAACTAGCAGCTTGTACTTCATAATCCCCTTCATCTATTTTTCCCCTCCCCATTCCCCTCCCCTGTGGTAAACACTAGTTTGTTTTCTGTATATGTGGGTAGGTCTGTTTCTGTTTTGTTACATTTGTTTCTTTACAGAAAAAGTCATATAATGATTTTTATAGTGATCTTATTCGTTCATTTTGCAGAGGTACATTATCTTTCTCTGTCTTATAACACCTGTTTGATGATCTTGAGGCATGTATTTTATTCATGATGCTTTAGCATAAAATTTTCCAAATGTAGAGATAAGCATAAAGCACATATACCACATTTTCATTGAGTCAATATTAAATTTTGTGGATATAAAAATGGTGTTATTATTTTTTTGCTTCCAATTATTACTACAGGATTAGAATGGCCTTCTTTAGTTAATACTAGATTCTCCTGAACCCTTTCTTTCTCAAATTTGAATACTCAGGTTGCTTTAGTTGGGAGTTAAATAAAAAGACAAAATTTCCCAGAATTTCTGCTCAGGTAACTCTTGTACTGTTCTGAGAAATTTAGTTGAATTATTCAGACTGTAGAGTGGTTAGAATGAGTAAGAAGTTTGTAGATATTCAGACTTCTTTGTGAATTCTGGCCCCATGTAGTATCTGAAATTTTTCTTAGAAACAAATGAACATTTTCTCTCCTCTGTCTTTTTCCCCTCTTGTTCAATGAAGTTGAAATAACACACTGTGAAGTGCTTCTGTAATAAAAAGAGATGAGAGAGAATTGGACACACATACATCTGTATACTTATTTGTAGGCACCAAACTAGAGTATACATGTTAGGTAATTTTCCATCTGCATCTGGAAACTCTATGCTTGTTCTAAAGTTCAAGGTCTTCTAGAATTTCTGTGTTTTAATTAAGGACTACGAAGGATAACAGACCAGAACAGACAACAAACATTTTTGCCCAGAGATGCCATTTGTCTTGTATCATTTACCTTGAAAGAATTCAGAAAAAGAAACTGTTCATACCTTCTCCATCCATGAATTTTTCCACAAAATCTTGAAAAGAACCAGGATCTGGATTAGCAGTCACCATTAAAAAGAAATAATAATAAGAAACAACCACATCCTTGGCATTCCGGCAAACATAGATGATCTAAGAAGATGAAATTAGATATTAAATCAGCTAATATTTTTCAAATATAGTCTCACCAAGACTTAAAAAGGAAATGTTTATGTTTTCAACTATAAACATAACACATATTTATTGTAGAAAACATATAAAATATATAAAATTATAAGGAAGAAAACTCCTTAAATAATCTAAAGTGACAGCAACTTTTGCATTGTTGTTCAATGTTAGTTCTCACTATTCATTTTTGTGCCATATTCATTTTTATTTCAAATATTTCATTTGAGTGTCTCAAATTCCATTGATATAAAATGGTTGAGGCAGATTATTATCCCCAATTTATAAGTGCAGATACTAAACTGAAGCTTAGTCAGAATACATGGTTGAGAATAAATGTACCCAATGAGAGTAAAAAGTCTTCTGGCCTTTATACTACACCACTATTCCTTATAGCAAAAAAAAAAAAAAAAGTCCTGTTATTTTCATGCTTGCAATCTTGAAGAAAAAAATCATGTTTATGAGGTTCTTTTTAAGTGCATGTTGCTGTCAGTGAAAAAAATATAATCTTCACTCCAACCTTGTTGATTTTCCATTTTATATAGAGAGGAACCATCAATAAATAAACAGACAGGAAGCCTTGGTTTTAGACGCTGGTTCTGACACTAATTTCTACCATCTTGTGCAAAGCACCAATCATTTTGGACCTACATTTTCTATCTACTAAACAAATGAGTTACATCAGATCGTTACAGTCTTTTCTAGGTCAGACACTCAGCGCTGAAGGAAAAGAGCTGCAAAAGTAAACTTCATCTCTCTGGTCTTCCACTTCCTCCTTCAGGCACCTGAGAAATGCCATTGGGAATGGCTGCTCTTG
>NW_006775759.1:331958-374603 GCF_000442215.2 Lipotes vexillifer | reverse complement strand
CTCTTTCCTGGATATGATTAGGCTCATAACCTGTCTTACTCAAGTTAATACATTTTCAAACAATTTTAAAGAAATCTTTTTGTATACATTAAGAAGTATGCTTTTCATTTTTAAGGTCCCACTATAAAAAGCTCCAAATACTACAGTAAATAAAGTGAACTTTATTTTCTCATCAAAGCTATCATTAGCCATATTGAACTTTTCCAACCTTACTTAAAACTTTCCCTAGTCCTTTTTGCCTATTAGCTGAATGACACTCTTTGCCACTATTTCCAACACTTTACTTCATAATTTTTATCCCTTTTTTTAATTCATGCTGTTCCCTCTGTCTTGAATATTCTCTGCATCTCAAAATACTATCCATGGATTGGTTCAAGATGGAGGAGTACAAAGATGTGTTCTTACTCTCTCTTCCAAGAGCACCAGAATCACAACTAACTGCTGAACAATCATTGACAGGAAGACACTGGAACTCACAAAGAAAGATATCCCACCTCAAAAGACAAAGGGGAAGCTGAAATGAGATGGTTGGAGGGAAGCAATCATAATAAAATCAAATCCCATAAATGGGGGGTGGGTGACTCACAAACTGGAGAAAAATTATACCACAGAAGTCCACCCACTGGAGTGAAGGTCCTGAGCCCCACGTCAGTCTTCCCAACCTGAGCGTCTGGCAAAAGGAGGAGGAATTCCCAGAGAATCAGACTTTGAAGGCTAGTGGGATTTGATTGCAAGACTTAAACAGAACTGGGGGAAACAAAGACTCCACTCTTGAAGGGCACACACGAAGTAGTGTGCACATCAAGACCCAGGGTGAAGGAGCAGTGACCCCACAGGAGACTGAACCAGACCTACCTGCTAGTGTTGGAGGGTCTCATGCAGAGGAGGGGGGCATCTGTGGCTCACTGTAGGTACAAGGACACTGGCAATAGAAGTACTCCTTGGCATGAACCTTCCTGAAGTACACCATTAGCCCCACCAAAGGACTTGTAGGCTTCAGTCCTGGGTCACCTCAGGCCTAACAACCAAGAGGGAGGCAACCCAGCCCCACCGATCAGCAGACAAATGGATTAAAGTTTTACTGAGCTCTGCCCACCAGAGCAACACCAGGCTCTACCCACCACCAGTCCCTCCCATCAGAAAGCTTTCACAACCCTCTTAGATAGCCTCATCTACCAGAGGGCAGACCGCAGAAGAAGAACAACAATTCTGAGCCTGTGGAAAGAAAACTACATTCACAGAAACACAGACAAAATGAAAAGGCAGAGGACTATGTACCAGATTAAAGAACAAGATAAAACCCCAGATAAACAACTAAATGAAGTGGAAATAGGCAACTTTCCAGAAAAAGAATTCAGAATAATGATAGTGAAGATGAGCCAGGACCACGGAAAAAGAATGGAGGCAAATATCGAGAATATACAAGAAATGTTTAACCAAGACCTAGAAGAATTAAAGAACAAACACCTAGAAGAATTAAAGAACAAACAAACAGAGAAAAACAATACAATAACTGAAATGGAAAATACACTAGAAGGAATCAATAGCAAAATAACTGAGGCAGAAAAACGGATAAGTGACCTGGAAGACAGAATGGTGGAATTCACTGCTGTGGAACAGAATAAAGAAAAAAAAATGAAAATAAATGAAGACAGCCTAAGAGACCTCTGGGACAACATTAAATGCACCAACATTCGAATTATAGGGGTCTCAGAAGGAGAAGAGAGAGATAAACGATCCAAGAAAATTCTTGAAGAGGTTATAGTTGAAAACTTCCCTAACATGGGAAAAGAAATAGCCACCCAAGTCCAGGAAGTGCAGACAGTCCCAGGCAAGATAAACCCACAGAAAAACATGCAGAGACACAGTAATCAAATTGACAAAAATTAAAGACAAAGAAAAATTATAAAAGCATCAGGGGAAAAATGACAAATAACATACAAGGGAACTACCATAAGGTTAACAGTTGATTTCTCAGCAGAAAAGCTACAAGCCAGAAGGGAGTGACATGATATACTAAAAGTGATGAAAGGGAAGAACCTACAACCAAGATTACTCTACCTGGCAAGGATCTCATTAAAATTCGATGGAGAAATCAAAAGCTTTACAGACAAGCAAAAACTAAGAGAATTAAGCACCACCAAACCAGCTCTACAACAAATGCTAAAGGAACTTCTTTAAGTGGGAAACACAAGAGAATAAAAGGACCTACAAAACAAACCCAAAACAATTAAGAAAATGGTAATAGGAACATACATATTGATAATTACCTTAAATATGAATGGATTAAGTGCTCCAACCAAAAGACACAGGCTCACTGAGTGGATACAAAAACAAGACCCATCTATATGCTTTCTACAAGAGACCCAATTCAGATCTAGGGACACATACGGACTGAAAGTGAGGGAATGGAAAAAGACATTCCATGCAAATGGAAATCAAAAGAGAGCTGGAGTAGCAATACTCATATCAGATAAAATGGACTTTAAAATAAAGAATGTTACAAGAGACAAGAAAGGACATTACATAATGATCAAGGGATCGATCCAAGAAGAAGATATAACAATTGAAAATATTTATACACCCAAACAAAGGAGCACCTCAATACAAAAAGTAAATGCTAACAGCTATAAAAGAGGAGATTGACAGTAGCACAACAGTAGTGTGGGACTTTAACGCCTCACTTTCACCTATGGACAGATCATCCAGACAGAAAATTAATAAGGAAACATAAGCTTTAAATGACACAATAGACCAGATCAATTAAATTGATATTTATAGCACATTCCATTCAAAAACAGCTGATTACACTTTCTTCTCAAGTGCACATGGAACATTCTCCAGGATAGATAACATCTTGGGTCACAAATCAAGCCTTGATTAATTTAAGAAAATTGAAATCACATCAAGCATCTTTTCCAACCATAGTGCAATGAGATTCGAAATCAATTACATGGAAAAAAAAACATAAAAAACACAAACACGTGGAAGCTAAGCAATACATTACTAAATAACCAAGAGATCACTGAAGAAGTCAAAGAGGAAATCAAAAAATACCTAGAGACAAATGACAATGGAAGCACGACAATCCAAAATGTATGGGATGCAGCAAAAGCAGTTCTAAGAAGGAAGTTTATAGCAATACATTCCTATATCAAGAAACAAGAAAAATCTCAAAAACACAATGTAACCTTACACCTAAAGTAACTAGAGAAAGACAACAAACAAAACCCAAAATTAATAGAAGGAAAGAAATCATAAAGATCACAGCAAAAATAAATGAAATAGAAACAAAGAAAATAATAGCAAAGATCAATAAAACTAAAACCTGGTTCTTTGAGAACATAAACAAGATTGATAAAACTTTAGCCAGACTCATCAAATAAAAGAGGGAGAGGACTCAAATCAATAAAATTAGAAATGAAAAAGGAGAAGTTACAATCGACACCACAGAAATACAAAGCATCATGAGACTACTGCAAGGAAATCTATGCCAATAAAATGGACAACCTGGAAGAAATGGACAAATTCTTAGAAAGGTATAACCTTCCAAGACTGAACCAGGAAGAAATAGAAAATATGAACAGAACAGGCACAAGTAATGAAATTGAAAATGTGATTTTAAATCTTCCAACAAACAAAAGTCCAGGACCAGATGGCTTCACAGGTGAATTCTATCAAAGATTAAGAGAACAGCTAACACCCATCCTTCTCAAAATCTTCCAACAAATTGCAGAGGAAGGGACATTCCCAAGTTCATTCTATGAGGCCGCCATCACGCTGATACCAAAACCAGACAAAGATATTACAAAAAAAAGAAAATTACAGACCAATATAACTGATGAATATAGAGGCAAAAATCCTCAACAATATACTAGCAAACAGAATCCAACAATATATTAAAAGGATCATACACCACGATCAAGTGGGATTTATCCCAGTGAGGCAAGGATACTTCAATATACACAAATCAATCAATGTGATACACCATATTAACAAACTGAAGAATAAAAACCATATGATCATATCAATAGATGCAGACAAAGCTTTTGACAAAATTCAACACCAATTTATGATAAAAAAAACTCTCCAGAAAATGGGCATAGAGGGAACCTACCTCAACAAAACAAAGGCCATATATGGCAAACACATAGCAAACATCATACTCAATGGTGAAAAACTGAAAGCATTTCCTCTAAGATCAGGGACAAGACAAGGATATCCACTCTTGCCACCATTATTCAACATAGTTTTGGAAGTCCTAGCCATGGCAATCAGAGAAGGAAAAGAAATAAAAGGAATACAAATTGGAACAGAAGAAGTAAAACTGTCACTGTTTGCAGATGACATGGTATTTTACATTTAGAAACCTAAGGATGCCACCAGAAAACTACTAGAACTAATCAATTAATTTGGTAAGGTAGCAGGATACAAAATTAATGCACAGGTCTTCCCTGGTGGGGCAGTGGTTGAGAGTCCGCCTGCCGATGCAGGGGACACGGGTTCGTGCCCCAGTCTGGGAAGATCCCACATGCCATGGAGCAGTTAGGCCCGTGAGCCATGGAAGCTGAGCCTGCGCATCTGGAGCCTGTGCTCCGCAACGGGAGAGGCCACAGCAGTGAGAGGCCCACATATCGCAAAAAAAAAAAAATTAATGCACAGAAATCTCTTGCATTCCTACACACTAACAATGAAAGATCAGAAAGAGAAATCAAGAAAATAATATCATTCACCACTGCAACAAAAAGAATAAAATACCTAGGAATACACCTACCTAACGAGGCAAAAGATCTGTGCTCAGAAAACTATAAGACACAGATGAAAGAAATCAAAGATGACACAAACAGATGGAGAGATATACTATGTTCTTGGATTGGAAGAATCAATATTGTGAAAATAGCTATACTACCCAAAGCAATCTACAGATTCAATGCAATTCCTATCAAATTACCAATGGCATTTTTTACAGAACTAGAACAAAATATCTTAAAATTTGTATGGAGACACAAAGGACCCCGTATAGCCAAATCAGTCTTGAGGGAAAAAAAACAGAGCTGGAGGAAGCAGATCCCTGAGTTCAGACTATACTACAAAACTACAGTAATCAAGACAATATGGTACTGGCACAAAAACAGAAATATAGATCAGTGGAACAGGATAGAAAGCACAGAGATAAACCCATGCACCTATGGTCAACTAATCTATGACAAAGGAGGCAAGGATATACAATGGAGAAAAGACAGTCTCTTCAATAAGTGGTGCTGGGAAAACTGGACAGCTACATGTAAAACAATGAAATTAGAGCACTCCCTAACACCAAACACAAATAAACTAAATAAATAAAACAAAATGGATTAAAGACCTAAATGTAAGACCGGACACTATAAAACTCTTAGAGGAAAACATAGGAAGAACATTCTTTGACATAAATCACAGCAAGATCTTTTTGACCCATCTCCTAGAGTAATGGAAATAAAACCAAAAAATAAACAAACGGGACCTAATGAAACTTAAAAGCTTTTGTGCAGCAAAGGAAACTATAAACAAGACAAAAAGACAATTCTCAGAATGGAAGAAAATATTTGCAAATGAATCAATGGACAAAGGATTAATCTCCAATATATATAAACAGCTCATTCAGCTCAATATTAAGAAAAACAAAAACCCAATCAAAAAATGGGCAGAAGGCCTAAATAGTCATTTCTCCAAAGAAGACATAGAGATGGCCAAAAGGCACATGAAAAGCTGCTCAACATCACTAATTATTAGATAAATGTAAATCAAAACTACAGTGAGGTATTATATCACACTGGTTAGAATGGGCATCATCAGAAAATCTACAAGCAATAATTGCTGGAGAGGGTGTGGAGAAAAGGGAACCCTCTTGCACTGTTGGTGGGAATATAAATTGATACAGACACTATGGAGAGCAGGATTGAGGTTCCTTAAAATACTAAAAATATAATTACCATATGACCCGGAAATCCCACTACTGGGCATATACCCAGAGAAAACCATAATTCAAAGAGACACATGCACCCCAATGTTCATCACGGCACTATTTGCAATAGACAGGTCATGGAAGCAACCTAAATTCCCATCAACAGACAAATGGAAAAAGATATGGTACAATGGAATATTACTCAGCCATAAAAAGGAACAAAATTGGGTCATTTGTAGAGACATGGATGGACCTATAGACTGTCATACAGAGTGAAGTATGTCAGAAAGAGAAAAACAAATATCCTATATTAACGCATATATGTGGAATCTTGAAAAATGGTACAGATGAACCGGTTTGCAAGGCAGAAATAGAGACACAGATGTAGAGAATAAATGTATGGACACCAAGAGGGGTAAGTGGGGTGCTGGTGGTGGTGGGATGAATTGGGAGATTGGGATTGATTTATATACACTAACATGTATAAAATAGATAACTAATAAGAACCTACTGTATAAATAAATAAATTAATTTAATTTAATTAAAAAAATACTATCTATATTTAAACCTTTGCTCCAGGTCCTTCATAAAAGTTTTTATTCTCCAGAATGTGGGGAGGGGGAAGGTGGGAAGTTAAAGCAATTCCTCTTTCCTTAAACTTCCATCAGTTTGTCTTATCTCTTTTTTTGGAAGATCCTATTCTTTTCCCTAACTTTTCACTGCACATGCTCTTCCTGCCTTCGAGGTAAATCTAGGTCTTTCCACTCAGTTCTCTCAAGTCAAAGTTTCTAGTTTGCCCACAATTCACTTGGGATCATAATCTATCTTAAAATTCCTACACTTGAAAAACTCCTGATCCTATAATAATTCATACTTCAACCAGCTGTGACATTGTAAAACTTGTGATCATTCCCTTGCTTTAATTGAAGTTTTGAACACCTGCCTTATAGTGTTACTCTCCATACCAAAACTTTTCACCACACTGTAATTTTAGTGTCTGTAAGCATGAACCATCTGATTCTCTAGGTTCATGTGGTCATTGATCATTACCTCTATTTTATTTCAACTAACAATATTTTTAGCCAAATCTTGAAACTTGTCAGTACCCTAAAGTTTCTGAAGGCTTGTCATTGAGCACCATGTTTTCTTCCAAGACAGTCCTGTTTCTTTATTCTTTCTTTCTTATCAGGAATATACCTCTTCTGCAACACCTCTAAGTTCTCAAGTTTATTGGCCCCAATTGTTTCTTTTATCTATTAGCCTGTTCCCTTTTTTTTTTTTTTAATTTCTTCTTTTGTTTTTTTGCGGTACGCAGGCCTCTCACTGCCACGGCCCCTCCCATTGAGGAGCACAGGCTCCGGACACTCAGGCCCAGCGGCTATGGCTCACGGGCCCAGCTGCTCCGCGGCATGTGGGATCCTTCCAGACCGGGGCACGAACCTGAGTCCCCCGCATCGGCAGGCGGACTCTCAACCACTGCACCACCAGGGAAGCCCTACTTTCTTCTTTTTTATCACTTAAAGTTTCTAGTCCAACACTCCAAACACACTTTTACTAACAGTCTCAATCCACTTCTCTTCTTGTCTACCAGTGAATCATCCTGGTAGTACTCAGGATGTGAATCCATCCAGTTGTCTCCTAGTCTTTGATGATCTCTGAGATGATCAGCAGTTTTGTGAAGACTGAGGCTATTATAAAGGTACAGTATGTATTTTCATTTAAAAGTAAAAGGGGGGGAATTCCCCGGTGGCACAGTGGTTAAGAATCCACCTGCCAATGCAGGGGACATGGGCTGAAGCCCTTGTTCGGGAAGATCCCACATGCCATGGAACAACTAAGCCCATGTGCCATAGCTACTGAGTCTGCATGTCACAACTACTGAAGCCTGTGAGCCTAGAGCCCGTGCTCTGCAACAAGAGAAGCCACTGCAATGAGAAGCCCGTGCACTGCAATGAAAAGTAGCCCCCGCTCCCTGCAACTAGAGAAAGCCTGCGCACAGAAATGAAGACCAAACACAGCCAAAAATAAATAAATAAATTTATAAAAAATAGATATTTTTTAATTTTTAAAAATTAAAAAAAATAAATAAAAGGGTAACATCAAGGCTTCATCCCATTCTCCAAAGAAAAAAAGTAACTTGGCCAAATCTCTTGAAAAAATAGTAATGGCATGTTTCCCAAAAGATACATGAATAATGTTTATTAAAGAGAGAGCTCTTAGGTATGGAATGATTTCAGCAGCATGTATGTGATCTCTCTAAGACTATCTATGATAAAAACAAACAAACAAACAAAAAACATTGGAATCTTCAAAATTTTGCAAAATGGATCTCCAGAAAATGTCATATATGCCCTGTTACATCAGTGTACAAAATGGAAATGTTTCATGACTCAGATAGATCCCCTTTTTGTCAATAATGACTATGTATAGTACTTTAATATCTTATATGTTTAGTATGGGTCATAGTGTGTCCTAATAAAGCTAGTAAGGTCTTGAGAAATGGCTTCAGTGTTTTAAGACAACGTTTTGCCTGTACTTTAGGATTCCATGTATTATTCTTTCTAAAAAGCAAAATTGATCATATAAATCAGCAGCTTAATATGGCTGTAACTCCTCATTATCATCAAAGTGGAACCCAAACTTTCTAAATTGGCTTCCATATCTGTTATAAACAAACCCAGCTTATCTTCCTTCACTCATCCAGTCAGTATGGACACTCAGCTTTCCAGCTAAATTGAACTGGTTTCACATCCCACCTTGGGTTGCCTCTGGGATTATATAGCCTAGTTCCTATACATCCTTCATATATCAGCTGAGATGTTACTTGCTCCTGGAAAACTCCTCTGCCCTCAATGTCTGGGCTAGAATTCTTCTCTTACTTGACTTATAGTACCTTATGTATTGTTTGTTTATTTGTCACTTTCCCCCTGTGGACCATGTGTCCATGAAGACAAGGATTGCATGCATCTTGTTAATTGTCATATTGCTGGCTCAGGATAAGCACTCAGTAAATAATTATTATGTTATTTTTGTCTGGTTTATCCTTGTCTAGTTCATTTGCATGTCTCACAATGCCAAGCACAATAGTTTGCAAAAAGAGTATATTGAATGCAATTACTAATAACAGCAAATACAAAAGTAGCTACCATATATTATTTATAACATGCTAGGTACTATGTTAAGCACTTTACAAGAATTATTTTAGTTAATCCTTATAACAACTCTATGTGGAATGCAATTATTATCCCTCTTTTATAGATGAGGAAACTGAAGCTTAGATAGTTTACCTGTTTTTCTCAGAATCACCTCTGGAGTTAGAATTGAAATCTAGACTCTCTGACTATACTGACTATGATCCATATTTTAAAAATGTCTATAGATTCAATGAAGGAATAAGTAAACAAGTGTGTATAAGACACAGTTAGGATGTTACATAACTTTATCATTGTAAAATTCTTTGAGTTCTGTGAAGTTCTAAGAGCACTTGACTCTGGTTACCTTACAGTTCTTTTCCCAAAATGAGGCTGGAAGAAGCTCAGGTGGCAGATGAGACTTCACTATTCTAGGAGATGCCATCTGTTTTAATTGTTTTACTCCTAATTAAAAAAAAAAAGTTAGACAACTTCAAAAATTATAAATATTTACATGGATTTTCATAGATTAAAAAAATAAAAGTAACTATATATTCTATATTGTTTTCATAATAATAATACATATTCACTATGACAGAAGTTTAGGTAGAGAAAATTATAGAGAAAAAATAGGTCAAATAAAATTTCACCTATGAAAAAATTCATTATTAACGTTTTGGTAAGCATCCTTCCATACAAAGATGTCTATACGCCCAGACTCACAGCCATACAAATACCACACACACAGATGAAATTTTTAATATCTTCTGATTGCATTTTTCTTTTCTTTTAAGATTTTTTTCATGTGGACCATTTTTGTAAGTCTTTATTTAATTTGTTATAATATTGCTTCTGTTTTATGTTTTGGTTTTTTGGCCGTGAAGCATGTGGGATCTTAGCTCCCTGACCAGGGATCAAACCCACACCCTCTGCATCGGAAGGTGAAGTCTTAACCACTGGACAGACAAGGAAGTCCCCTAATTTCATTTTTCTCGATATATTATAGCAACACTTCAATGTCAAAAACATATGACATCATAACATGTTTAATGATTTCATATCACTTTTAACTCTTCTTTTGTTGATTAATATATATATATATTGTTTCTAATTTTTCATAATATTAAAAGAATCTGTGATAAAAATACTTTTGCATATACCCTTGAAAAATTTATGGATATTTTCCTGGCATTTAAAGTACTGTTGCATACATCCCATAAAGAGATAAATGCTCACATATTACTAGGCTCTGCTGAAAGCATGTCAGAGCTATCCTTATTCTCTCTATTCCAGGCATATGCTATACCATAAACTCTGTCAAGATTTAAAATTAAATTTACATTCTTTCCTATGTAGAAGACATAATACTAATTGCCACTTTTGCTTATAGTCTCTTTCCTTGCACCATTTACACCCACACTTAAAATATGTGTATATAGCTTTTAAAATTAGCTTAAGCATTACCATTCATCACCTTTTCGGTTCTGCATTCCAGGTAAGGAATTCGATTAAAAATGGCATCTTCTTTGCACTTTTCCACATCACCCTCTGTATAAATCATGTATACAATTTCACTAACCCATGTTGTGCCTGAAAAAATTAAACAAATCTGAGTCTCCCACTGATGATGCATAGCTGATGATGCAGGGAGTGATAGATTTATAGTTGGATAAAGTAGGAAGTTACCAATGCAATAGTATTTGAAAGATGCCAGAATAACCACAGGACTCAAGAAATAGTTCCTCTAAAATTTAATCTTGTAGGATCTTAACATAGCATCAATAAATAAAGAACATTGTAATAAGAAACACCTGTGGTAGAAATCTGAATTTGTCGATGATGAATTGTGACATTGTACAAGCTGATAACAGTCTTGGAACTAAATTTTTACATCTAAAAAGTAACCATGCTTTCATCCACAAATTTTCTGGATAGCTTCTATGCCTCAGGTTGAGTCCTACTACAGAGTATATAGAAAAGAATAAATCTGGTCCTTGTCCTGTGATGTTCAAAGGCCCTCTGAAAAGTCAGAAAGAATGCTCAATAATTACAACACTTCTTTTTCCTTAAGATGTTGTAATACAGATGGCCACAGGGATTCAAAGTACTGTAAAGGAGGAACTTTGTGTGCTTCTGCTGCTGCCGTGATGTTTCCACAAGAAATGCCTTCAAGATACCATGATAAATGAGCTTAGCTTTAACAAATTATTGGCATAAATTCACAAGTTTTGGAAGGTAGGAAAGTGGTCTACCAGACAGAAGATCTGTTTGTTTTTCTTAATCAAAGGCCAGATACTTACAAATACTAAAGAGGCAAGGAAATAAATTGGATGTAGATTATAAAGACTAAATCAGAGGCTACCTGAAGGGATGTGTGGAGATGAGTTTACAGCAGCAACCAGACACTGAACCTAAAAAGCCTTGTAGTTCATACTAGAGTTCAAGTTGTTTTCTAAAAGTTTTTCAAAGACATTAGCATACATTAAGCAAGAAAGCAAGATTATCATGGTTAATATTTTGGAAGAATTCCTCTAGAACCAAAGTAAATAAAACAATGGAGTGAGGGGTCAATAAGAAAGGTGACAAGAGACCTGTAAGAGACTGACTGTGAGGCATATCTAGGAGACTAAATCGGCAAAACACATTGATTGATTGAATATGGGAGATGCAGAAGTAAGAGAAATTGACTTTGGAGTAGCTCTCAGGTGTCCTCTTCATGTGACTGGTTTTGTGCTGACATAGATCTAGACAAGAAAGAGAAATGCAGGAACTCTTTACAGTCAGAGTAGTCAAAGAAATATTTAGTGTTTGACATACTTAAGTGTTAATTGGAAGAGTTAGAGAAGATAGAGATAGAGAAGATAGAGAAGAAGTCTGTACTGGACCTTTCTAATTTCTAAAGATCTAGGATTGTAAGATTCCAGAGTTATGACTAACAAGCTAATTTCAGGAAAAAAGATGTTGCTTGCAAATAGAGTTTCAGAGATGCACTTTATAAAGAGGAGCTGGTTAGCTGAAAAAGTGTTAAGTTTTTAAAAATCTGTGAAAATTGCTTATACTTTGTCTATACAACAATGACAATAATGACATAAGGTAAACACAGTGGGTAGTTTTAAATTTTAGTTATGGTTCCAGATTCATCCATCTATATTATGTGATTTTCTAAAGTGGCCAACAATACCCATTTGTCAATGTGCTGCTCAAATTATAGGTACAGATTGTGGTCTTAGAATAGAGCTATCGTATGCCACTTTTTCTATGTCTATACCCAAACTGCTATATCTGTCCTTATTTAATATAGAGAATGAGTGTGGGAGGGGTGAATGGCTCAATATTTACCAGTCAAAGTGGGTTTGTCATTTCTAGGTGAAAAGAGAACAACTTTGACCTAACAAAGAGACTTACCAGATTTGGGATAGGTGACAATGACAATGTCATCTGGCCTTGCCTCAAATGCCTCCACATCATGCCAATATTGGATAAATTCTTTATACAGTAGAATTCCATGGATTCTGCCAAAGTAATCTAAATAGGCGGGTTTGGAAGAATTCATCATAGAGTGGTACACTGAAAGAAAAAAAGGTATGCTTTCCACTTTGTATGTACTTTAAAATGTTTTAACATTAATAATAGCCCTGTACATTGAGTTTCTCTTGGGTGTCTAGCATTTCTTAGCTGTTGAGCATATGGGGTAAAGGCATATTAAAGAAGGATATAACATAGCCTTGGTGTTCTAAGAGTTTCTAATCCTATTAATAAGTCTAACATATGAAAGAATAAGTACAAAGCACAATAAAGTAAGATGTTTCAAAACTATGTACAAAATGTGTGATACATTCAACAGAGCCTTTGATTTCTCTGTCAAAATTGATGGGGCATATAAAAAAGCTAAGAGATTGAGAAAATACAACAATACTTTGGCAAATAATCACTTTGATTAATTCTGTATACATTAAATAACAGTAAAGATTGATGGTCACATTTGATAGCTATTGCCAGATATCAAAGTCAGAGCTTCCTTAGTTCCTGAATATGTTTCATTTAATGAAAAAAAAATCAAATGCTTGTTGAGTGTATTAAAAAGAATATGAAATTAATGACACTGTAATGGATATGTCTAAGACAGATTACTGAGGGTAGAGAAGATTCCTGTGTGACCCCTAGCATTACTTGTACTTTTCTCTCTCACTTGATCAGTAAAGAAATCGACACTCCCATTGAGTGACTTGTGTGACAATTATAAGGTTAAACAACATGGTTATCATTGGCAGTTCCTCTCCTGATCCCATGTTAAATCATTTCATGTTCAGAGTTAGTCTTAAAATTTTCAATTAAGCACACTTTCCTTTATTGGCTTTCAACTTCTTTCACTACATTTTTACTCCCCAAACTTACCCCGTTCTGAGTTTGTGATATAGCATCTCAACAAATGTTGTCATTTGATATTAGCATTACAGCTAATATCCACCCTTGCCCAAAAAACTGTCAGATATGTTGTTATACCCCTATACATTTGTGACTGCTGTGGTTTTTACTGTCTTTTTCAGAAAGTTCATACCATAACAGGAGCCTCTTGGAGGCAGTAGTTCTTTTAGTCACCTAATGTGTTTCCTTTAATACAGAGCATCCCAAACTATGAGAAGTACACTCTAAAGAGGAAGTAAAATTAGCAGATATTGTAACAAATGCATTAACCCAAAGGAAGAAATAACTGATGGTAAAATTTTAGAAAGATGTGACCTACAAATCAAACCAAGTATTTAGACCACTGACTTACACTGAAAGCTCCTTCTGGTAGTGTTTCTCCTACTACATTTCAGGCTAAACAGTAGAGATGAAAACTTTCAGATGTTACCTCCCATCTCTCCCTCACTAGCACCGGGCACTCAAACCCATTGATTTCATCTCCATTATTTTCTTCTCTTTTCTATCTTCATGGTCACTGCCCTAGTTAGGAAGCTCAACAAATACTGACTGAATATGAAAATAGCCTTCCAGCTGGCCTCACTGTAAGAAGTGCCTATTTTCTTTCTACAACCACCCTAGGAAAGAAAATGGATGTTATTTATTAGTCACTTTTTGCCAGACCTGAAAAGTTTTATTTTAAAACCTTATGCATATGTCATAAGGTTCTATGAAAAACAGACATCATTATAGATTAGGTTAAGTTTGTCCTGCAGGAGACTCTTTGAGGATTGAACCATATCCATCTTACACAAGGAAGGATAAATTCACACACATTCATGCATTCATGTAAACATGCACATATAAATATCTTTATTTTTTTTTAATTTAAAACAATTTTTTTTTGCAGTATGCGGGTTTCTCACTGTTGTGGCCTCTCCAGTTGTGGAGCACAAGCTCTGGACGCTCAGGCTCAGCGGCCATGGCTCATTGGCCCAGCCGCTCAGTGGCATGTGGGATCCTCCCAGACTGGAGCACGAACCCATGTCCCCTGCATCAGCAGGTGGACTCAACCACTGCGCCACCAGGGAAGCCCTAAATATCCTTATTTTTGACACGTTGAAAACATTAAATGATATAGAGAAAATGAAAGTGCTCTCTTTATTCTACACATAAGAAATGACCATTCTTAATAATGCTTTTTTTATGTTTCTAAATATTTAAGTATATATAAAATCTATACACTTATTAATGTAGTTTAATTTGTATTCTGTTTTACATTCATTTGTAATCTATTTTTACACTGAACTGTATGATGTGAACATATTTTGGTGCTGGTACATAAATTCTGTTTTTATTCTTATAAGTAACACATAACAATCCATAGTATGGGTGTAACATAGATGATACAACTCTTTATTGTT
Organism: Lipotes vexillifer; assembly: GCF_000442215.2. Lineage (NCBI taxonomy): Eukaryota > Metazoa > Chordata > Mammalia > Artiodactyla > Lipotidae > Lipotes > Lipotes vexillifer. Next base: position 359,703 of record NW_006775759.1, on the reverse strand, counting down.
GGGAATCCCTGTTTTTCCTTTTTTCCAATATAAATAGTACTGCAACAAATTTCTTCGAGCATATGTCTTTTCACACTTTTCTTTGCAGTGATGATGGAATTGCCCAAGTAAAACGTATACACACTTAAGAAATTGGCAATTGTCTTTAACAAATCACTAAAAGAGTGTGCACATTTGCGTGGTATATGATATTGCCTATTTTCTCACTGCATCATCAGTATTGGAAATTTAATTGTTGCAATCTTTCATAATTGAGTATATATTATTTAAAATCTGTATTTCATAGATATTTTATAATTTTTCATAAGTTTATTGGTTCTTTTAATCATTTTGATCAATTTTGCCTATCAGGAGTGTTGTTTTGTCCTAACTGATGTATAGCTAGTAATTTATTTATAAATTGAAGATATCTGTAGTTTTCCCATCATGTATTTCCAGTTGTCTTTAAGTTTCTTAATGGTTTGCATAGAAGTCTATTGTTCATATAATCACTAGAAAAAACTGTGTGAGGAAGGCATACCTTGCCCTGTTGATTTGTTTATTCATGTGAACAACTTTCTTGATGTTCTGCCAAGTTTGTAAGAATTGGCTTATAGTCAATCAGGAGTAGCTGATTTATTATCAAACAGTTGACTGACTTCTGGCTGACCCTTCATGGTCAATTTGAATCTCAGAGTTAAACTAGGTAGCATATAATAAAATCTCTTGCTTTGTTTACCTAACTTCTTTTAGTAAATTATCTCACATCACAATGTATAGATTCACCTCTAGCTGCTTTTTTCTTTCTCAAAAGACCTATTTCAGTTAGAAATTGTCAATTTCATTTCCTAACTGAGTATGTAGGTTACTGTTGTCTAGAAACACCAACAATAATTATTAAAACTGTGATTCATAAATTCAGTTGAAGGAAGAAATTTTTCTTCTTTCTCTTTTATTTCTTCTTTCCTTCCTCTTTTTCTTTCTGTGTTTCTCCATCCTCCCCTCCTCCACTCTCAATCTGCCTTTCATTCAGCAAGTACTCTCTGTCTGAGTTCCTCTGTTGTTACCAAGCCCAGTGATAAGTGCTGAATACCAGGGTGAATGTAGATGCAAAGAGCTCACTTCAGCCTCACCTTCTTCTACTTACTTGGATTTGAGCAAAGTGGCTAAAAGTAGAGAATACCCTTTGTACATCATTCTAGCCAGAACCTCAGCACTGTGTCACAAAATAGATGCTAAAAAATCCTCATTAAATTCAATTATCTAAATATCAATTATCTAATAAATTCAATTATCAATTATCTATCTAATATCTAATTATCTAATCTAATCTAGATCAAATCTCTTCGGGCTCTCTAGGTTCCACTAAAGTCTCCTAGATAAAATAAGTACTATTCTGACAATGGTCTACCTGTCAACAACTTACCAAGGACTTGGATTTCTGCTCTTGTGTATCTGATATCTCTCACTTAAAAGTGATAGTAATATTTTCAAGGCCTCTGGTGGTAATAGACTTCTTCTGACATATTTCACAGAAGTAAACACCTGACTAGAATTCAGTCTCCCCTATAACTTTTCTACTCTGTTGCTTTGTTTTCTTATCAGTAAAATAGAGAACATGTCCAACATGCAGGACTTACAAGGCAATTAGGATACTGTAGTTTTATGTTAAAACTCTTTAAACAGCAAAGCATTATATAAATACAAGATATTATTTTTAATGATAAATAAGTGATTTAATAAAGCTTTACATGTTGTACATTATTAAGTGACTAAAGTATTGATAAAAACTTCATTATCTCTATATTTCATTTTTAAAACAGTTTTGTAATAAATAATTTGCATTCTGTATTGGCTATATCTAAAATCTAAATATTAATGTCAGCAATAATGAGATAAAACCTGTCCAGACGGTCCTGTGAAAGAAACTTGGTGATCCAATCCAGTTTTCTTCAAATCTCCACTCAGGTTTCAAGCTGCAAAAAAAGATGAGAACTGCTGTGCATTTGGAATGTTTCTGGTGAGCTTTTATTCTGAATGCCAGAGAAGGAGGCGGAGATTAATCTGCAGGGCTAGGCTTTCTGGAGTTTGTGTTGCAACGGAGTAATACAAATATGGAATCATACCTGCAGATGCAGTGAGCCACACAGAGTCATGTTTATTCATACAGAGATGTAGAAATTCTCCTGTTATTTTTCATTCTTGGTTCATTATCAAATTTCTAAATATGCCCATCTGTGGGTTGAGGAGAAGGAGGGAGAGGAAGTGAAGGCAAAGAAGAGGGAGAAAAATGTAAACATGATGCAACAGAATATAAGAGAGCTTGGAAGACAATGTCCCTTACTCATTCACTGATGAATAATCAAATAGGCCGGCTTGACCTTTGAGAGAATAAACTTACTAGGGGAGTAAGAAACAGAGAATAAACAGGAGGGCATCGAGGACTCTGGATCAGGAGACCTAGATTAGTTTAGGGAGACCTGTCAAAGAAGGCATTGTAGTACTTGCTTGTGTCCTAAGTCACTTGGAAAACACCTTCTATTTAAAAATCTTTGCCTTTAACTCTTAAGCATCCCTGAAAATCAAAAACAGATGACAGCTAAGGAAAGAATGTAAACAGCACTCACTTTTGGATTATTATTATTATTATTTTATTTTTATTTATTCATTATTATTATTATTTATTTTTTTGCGTTACGCCGGCCTCTCACTGTTGTGGCCTCTCCCGTTGCGGAGCACAGGCTCTGGACGCGCAGGCTCAGCGGCCATGGCTCACGGGCCCAGCTGCTCCGCAGCATGTGGGATCTTCCCGGACTGGGGCACAAACCCGTGTCCCCTGCATTGGCAGGTGGACTCTCAACCACTGCGCCACCAGGGAAGCCCCTGGATTATTAATTTTAAAATCTCACTTCTCTCTGCTCCCAATCACATGTTCAATGATGTAGTGTGAAATTTCCAGGTAAAGTTAGCCATTGGCACCATTGGCACCATCAGAATTTAGATAAGAGAATGAGAAAAATGGACTTGGAGTGCATTATGCTAAGTAAAGTAAGTCAGACAGAAAGACAAGTCCTATATGACATGACTTATAGGTGGAATCAAAAGAAATACAACAAATTAGTGAATATAACAAAAAAAAAAGCAGATATAGAGAACAAACTAGCTGTTACCAATGGGGAGAGGGAAGGAGGGAGGGGAAAGATAGGCATAGAAGATTAAGAGTTACAAATTGTTAGGTATAAAATAAGCTACAAGGATATATTGTACAACATCAAGAATATTGCCAATATTTTATGATAACTATAAATGGAGTATAACCCTTAAAAATTGTGACTCACTATATTGTACACCTGTACTTATATAATATTTACCTCAACTATACTTCAATTCAAAAAAAGTCCAAGGGTTTTGGAACACATGAATCCTTCATATTTTTTTCTTTTCATGTCTCTGCACCTACTCTGTCTTCCACTGAGTATATTCTCCTTTGCTCCCACCTTATACCTCCATCAATACCTCCAACTCAGTTAGTTCAAAGCCTGATTAGTTCTCCTTCATTTCTTGACTCTAATTTCATTGCACTTTCTTTGAGAGGCTTTTCCTGACTCTTGCAAGACTGAATATCCCTCCAAATGACCTTTGAAACCTTGCACTGCATCCTATTTAGCATTTACCTCATTGTGCCATAATTAAAACTTACTTGTCCAACTCCCTTATTAGTCTGTGTATACATTTAAAACAGAGTGCTATTCTGTAATTAGCTCACTGCATGGTATTTAGCAGGCTGGGCATTGAATACATTTTAACTGAATGAAAGTGGCTCATGTGTTCAAGAAAAAAAAGGAGTTAAGAGAACTGTGGTTGTTAAATGTAAAAGGCATTAATATCCAGCCCTATGACAAAAATACACTACCATGTGTAAAAAAGATAGTTAGTAGGAACCTGCTGTATAGCACAGGTAACTTAGCTCGGTGCTCTGTGACCACCTAGATGGGTGGGATGGGGGGGTGGAGGTGGGAGGGGGATCCAAGAGGGAGGGCATATAGGTATACATATAGCTGATTCACTTCATTGTACAGCAGAAAGTAACACAACATTGTAAAGCAATTTTACTCCAATAAAAAAAGCAAAAAAACAAAAACAAACAAAAAATAAAACCAAAATAACCCAAGCAAACAAAAAAATAAAATAAAATGAACAGTTAGGTGGTTTTTGAAAAATGGTAATTTTTCATGATAGAAAATCAAGGTAGAACAGGCTTAACAAGGGGCTTATTTTTAGATTGCATATTATTTGGTCTTATGTAGTTGGTCATTTTATTTTTTATATTTATTTGAGTTGAATAAAATGTGTTAAAACATTTAATTGTTAAATATACAAATTTCATATGGCCTGTATTATTTAACACTATTGTGTAGCTTAACTTAATTTTTAAATTATCATTATTTAATGATAGGGATCTGTGATGTTTCCTTCATTGTTTACCAAGATATTCTTTGATCTAAAAAGTCAGGGTATGAGCAAAGGCTAATATGAACAAATCTAACCTTCTCCCTTGTCTTTCAAGCCATCTCTCTTGTCTTTCACTCTTTTGTCTTTTCTTTCTGTATGACACACTTACTTCTTTTAGATCTAATTTGAGGGTCCTAACATTTGTTTTATAAATGACAAGATTTCGATATCTATAGTGAAAAATTGTGGCAGTGTGATGGAGTGGTTTTTATTGTTATTATTAGTAGTAGACTTTATTTTTCAGAACAGTTTTAGGTTTACAAAAATGAGCAGGTAGGGGCTTCCCTGGTGGCACAGTGGTTGAGAGTCCGCCTGCCGATGCAGGAGACACGGGGTCGTGCCCCGGTCCGCGAAAATCCCACATGCCGCTCCGCGGCTGGGCCCGTGAGCCATGGCCACTGAGCCTGCACGTCCGGAGCCTGTGCTCCGCAACGGGAGAGGTCACAACAGTGAGAGGCCCGCGTACCGGAAAAAAAAAAAAAAAGAGCAGATAGTATAGAGAGGTCTGATATCTCTCTTATCCCCTCTTTGCTTTCTCCTATTTATTAACATCTTACATCAATGTAGTATATCCGTTATAATTGAAGAACCATTGTTGAAACATGAAGTCCATAGTTTACATTGTTTCAATTTTTTGAATTGTACATTTCTCTGGGTTTTGACAAATGCTTAATGTCAAGCATCCACCATTATGGTGTCATACAGAATAGTTTCAACGCCACCCCCCACCCCCGACACACCAGAATATCTATTCATCCCGATTCCCCTCCTGTGAACTGACAATCAGTGATTCTTTTACTGTATCTGTAGTTTTGTCTTTTCCAGAATGCCATATAGTTGAAGTCAAACAGCATGTGTAGCCTTTTCAGATCAGCTTCTTTGACTTAACGATGTGCATTCAAAGTTCCTCCACGTCTTTTGGTGCCTTGATAGCTGATTTATTTTAATTGCTGAATGATATCCTATTGTCTGAAGGTACCAAAATTTGTTTAACCATTCACCTCTCGAGGGACTTCTTGGATGCTTCCAATTTTCACGAGTATCTATAAAGCTGCTATTAAGATTCATGTGCAGGTTTTTGTGTGGAAATAAGTTTGCTCCTCATGTGAGTAAATATGTAGAAGTATTATTGTTAGACTAAGAGTTAGGCTGTATTTAATGTTTGCTATAGTGTCACATACTTGAATTTCCTCTATTGTCCTTGCTTTGGTCTCCTCTGTTATATTTTTCCTCCCCTTTATGAGACAGGAAACCCAGAGGGGGCTGTAGTTGAGTATTTCCCTTCCGCAGTGTGAAATAAGATTATGGTAAGATCTTTTTATTTAATGAGTAGGCCCTTATTGTGAAGGGCACTCTAAGTTTATTTTTTTTATTTTTATGTTTTCCTTCAGCAAAACATGTTGGTTATAAAGTTTATTAGAAAGACACAGAGCAAAAATAGCCATTGAAATTCTGAAAAGAAGAACTCTAGGAAACACTTCCTTAAATATTTAAATTTTTCAATGAATTTTGAAGGGTGAAGAAAATAAGACAATTACCTTTCAACAGTACAAATACTAGACAGAATATTTAGCTACATTTTTCTTTTTGTTTATCTCCAATTCTTTCTCATAGATGGAACTTTTATTTATAAGCAGATTTAGGTTTCAAAATATCCTCTAACATTCAGGAAGACTTTATGAAGTAGATGAATCTATGCTTTTTTTTTCCATGACCCTCAAGTTTGAAGAGATTTCTCATATTTTAACTAGGCCTAAACGTATTTTAAAAATAAACACAGACTCAAATCAAATACGTTGACATTGTCTCTGTACATATTAATCATGAAGACATTGTGAGCTTTGCATAGAAAGTAAGCCTAATATTGATGAAATAATTTTCCTCTTCGAAAATCTGTGTAACTGTAATTAAGAAGGCAGGACTAAGGATAAGAGCTCCTTTAATACGTGGCTGGATTTACCCAATATCAAACATCTAAATAAATGACCCAAAGTTCAATTTATCATCTGTATCTCTATGACTAGAATTTTTACTTTCATCTGTTTATATTAAGATACTAATAACTATAGACACTTTTCAAAACCTTCTAATTTCAGGTACTTTTGAAATTTGCATTCTGATTTTTTCCCATTAGGTTTTTTTTTTTTTTTTTTTTAAGATGGTTATTTTTCCCCTCTCACTGTCTGAACTCAGGGGATTTTTCTCCATTTGTTCTTCAACATGATAACCTGGTGAGACTCTTGGAAGTAAAACTCACAAAAGCCTGGGGTTTTTCTTTGACTGGGCCCTCAGGAGTTTTTAACTCTTAAACTAATCCACACTGAGCCTCCAGCATTTCGGCAGTTCCTACCAGTTACTGGCTCCACTGACTTTCACTCTCATTGGCTCTCATTCTATGTATTCTCCTGTTTCTCCAGTTTTGGGGGCTGCAGTTTGCCCTGTGACCTCATTTCTCTGATGGATCTAAGACACATTGTTGATTTCCAGTTCAGTGTTTGTTTTTTTTTTCCTTGTTGTGAGGACGTGATTGACTATTTACATGCTCTTTATATGTCAGAGCAAATCCAGTAGTCTGACAGCACTTTAATCATGCATCTATGTGACTTCACTTTTTGATATTCTGTGAGCCTAAAAATGTAAAGTGACTACAGTCTTCTCCCACTTGTGAAAAGTCCCCTGAGAGTCTTATCAGGAAAGAAAGACATAACCACTAACTTTTCAGTAGTGTTCATTAGAGCAGATAGTTTCTTTGAAATGCCTGATACTTGGAACGCCAGAAATTTTAAAATGATTTACAAAACTCGACATCTTTGTTTATCTTAGTAAAAGAAGCACGAACCCGTGTCCCCTGCATCGGCAGGCGGACTCTCAACCACTGCACCACCAGGGAAGCCCAAGAAAATCTTTTTGAACTCAGATTTTTTCAACATCAAATTTCGTACTTTATTTTTCAGTCCTATCAGATATATACCTGCTATCCACTTGATAGTTACCTTTAAAGCTCAAACAGTAGTTGTTGGCCTCTAAATTGTACTGTGAATTCCAAATTAGCCTTATCCAATTATTTTAACAATGTTGTACATTTGAAAGTAATAAACTACATATAAAATAGACTATAATTCATAGTATTTTGCTACATGTGTCGTGACATTATTAGTGTAATATTGCTGTACTTTAAATATGGCAATGGTAATTTTGTAAATACTTTAAAAATCCTTACATTATAGTCCTATTTTTCACGGATTTCTTTATTTTGTAGGGATTTTTTACCTAAACTTCAAGCAAGTATCAGCTTCCAAGAAGATTATGAAATCCTATGTTCCTCTTACTGTTTTGATTCCATTCCCCTTGATGGCTCTAATTCTCAAACATAATATCAATACGCAGGTTCAAGTTTCCTCATTTTACCATTCCTGAACATTCTACTCCCAATTCTTGGAAAATTAAAAAATATTTTGAAAAAATATTAATACTATACTTCTTTTATGGTAAGTCAGCCCTGTTACTGGTCTAATGTTAGCCTGTATCTAGTAATTGGGCTCTTTCTTTACTCATGTGTCCGCAGCAGCAACAATGACAATAAGAAGAGGACATAGTAAAATTTACAGAATTTATATGCCACTCAGTTTGTGTACAGTTATCTGTTATCTTCATATTTATCCAATGGAAGTATGTCCTACAACTATGTCCTGAGATATGCAGGTGGGAGGACACACCTATGATATTGGAAACCAACTACACAAAGATGCATCATGGTGAAGAGAGAGTGAGAGAAACCTGGGCTAATCTTAAACCCTTTCCAGAAGTCATGGTCTTCATCTTTAAAATGATTCAGATTTGAATTAGATTTCTTGATCAAAAAAAACGACATCACAGAACAGATAGGCAGAAAGTGCTAGGACAATGGAATTCAGGGAACATGGGGTAGTAGGTAATAGAAAGGTGGGTATTAAGAGTCAGGAATTGGAGAACAGGGTCAGAAAGAGCTGAGCAGATGATAGAGGTCTTGCTATAAACCTGGAGCTCAGGAGCAGGACTAATTCCCAGAGAGAAAGAAAAAACAAGTCTGAATCTTATGTAAGAGGAGTTTAAGGTACCCAGATAAAGATTCAGATGTGGAAGAAAAGTGAGAAACCTGGGATATAATGGAATATAATGCAGGTTTTATCATAAGACAGAATTCCTCACCTGATTTGTAAAACTGCTAAAATTATCTCAAGTTTCATGTGGGCTTATTTCATCCCAGGAACTAAGCTGAGTACTTTTCATAGATTATCTCTTTTTCTCCTCACATCAATTAGTGCTTTTTTCCTCATTTTAAGACGAAAGAAAAGAAGTTCAGTTAGGTTAGGTAAGTAGCAAAAATTTACAGCCACTAAGTGGCTGACTTGGGATTTGAAGCCAAGCCAACTGATTCAAAAGCTCATTCAAAGAACCCTGTGGCAAAGGACTGTAGCAGTTAAGTACACCTCACTTCCCTGCATCACCTCTATCTTCATCTTCTCACTTCATCCTCATTCTTAGCAGGATTGGCTTCAGGGCATGAGGAGATGCCACAGCTGTGGAAACCAGAAAGATTTTGGGGGAGTGAGAAGAGATGGATTTTTAGATATCCCCCAATTGCTTAGTCAAGTCCAGTAATTCTCTAATCTTTAATCAGCATATTGAATTCCTACTTTATTTTCATCTTTTTTTTTCACTAGCTCCCAATAGTTCTGTCTCTGATGAGATTGCCTAGCTAGAGTTGAGCCAATTCTGAAAGGGATAATCATTCTAACCTACCTAAGGGCTTCTGCCTCTGTGCATAGAGAATCAGATGTAATTTCCATATTCTTTTTGCTCACAGGAATCTCATAGTCAACTACACCAGGGGACTGGTGAACTGGGGCAATTCCTGAAGATCTGAAGCCACAGAAATAGCTTGCACTTATGCTGGTCCACTGCAACTGTAGGTTTCTGCTCTGATCTCCACTCTGTAGTCAGTCTACTTTCTACTATTTTGGCCATCTTCTAAGAAGGAATTCCATCTTGATCCATTCCTCTACTTCCTCAATTTCGGAGGTAACTGAAGTAACTGTTATAGTGTATATTCTTGAAAGGTTACGAACAGGGAGAAAAGAAGAAAAATGGTGGCAGATTTATAATTTGTAATAATGAGTTCCCTCTTTGCTTGTTATGGGTTGAATTATGTCCCCTCAAAATATATGTTAAAATCTTAACCCCTGGTACCTCAGAATATTAGTTAAGAGGAGTCTTAATCCAATATAATGATGTCCTTATAGTTGACAGTGTAAAGATATAAGGGAAAAACTCTATGTGAAGATGGAGGTAGAGTTTGGATTTATGCATCTACAAACCAGGGAACACCAAGGACTGACATATACCATCAGACCCAGGAAGAAGCAAGGAAGGATTCTACCTACAGTCTCAAAGGAAATATGGCTCTGCTGACATCTTGATTTTGGACTTCTAACCTCCAGAACTATGAGAAAATAAATTTCTGTTGTTTCAAGCCTCCAATTTGTGGTACTGTGGCAGCCTTAGGAAACAAATGCCCAGCCACTGTTACCTGAAGGTGAAATATAGTTCTGTACTACAATAATCTTACAATTGACCATGTAACTTGCTTTGTCCAATAGAATATGAAAGGACATGACATAGGCCATGTCTGAGAAAAATCTTGGAATGTCTTTGTGTGTTTTGGCTGTCATTCTTGTTGTTATCCTCCACCAAGAGAACATAATGTACCAGATAATACCTGCTCCTTCATCTTCAGTCTTTGAACGAGAAGACAAATGAAGCTCAGCAGAGCCCAACTACACCATAACTGAGTTGTAGCCTTCAAGTGGCATGAGCAAGAAATTAATTTTTCTCATTATAAGTCACTGGTGTTTTGCAGTTGTCTGTTCTTTCAATAAATGCCAAATGAGCAAATCCTAGAAAATAAAGCTGTATCTTTCTAAATGAACCAATCTGATTAAACAAATAATGGTCAAATTAATTCATGCCATGATATATATGATACTATATATGATACTGATTAATATAAGGGAGGTACACTGCATTTTAGAAAAATATTACAGAACACAGTAAAGTAATCTAGTATTATGGGACTTTGTACAGATTTAAGGAAAAAAATATGGTTTTGTAATACAATAAAGGTATCTTGTTTTATCTAGGACATAAGGCATATGTAATTAGAAGTGAAGAGCTATAAAAGGCTTTAAAAATTAGGGTTGGTATTATGAAGAGAATTGGACAATACCTAGAGCTAAGAACATGGGAATATCTGACCTTGGATAAGGATAAGGTCAGGTTACTGTTTCAAAAGAACATTTACTCTGACCATGAAATGGAGAATGTCCCTTACAGATTGTAATATTGTAATTTAAAAAAACAAACAAACAAATCTGGACTTAATAGAAAGAAACTTTATTTTAAAAAATTAAACTATTTCAAGATGGCAGGGGATTGGGGGTATGTGGAAGAAGAACCAGTGCAATAGGGAGAACATTCTGACTGATAGATCAGCAAGCATCTTAAGAGTCAGGCAAGGTATATATTATGTGATCTCACTTATGTGTAGAATCTAAGAAGTCAAACTTGTAGAAGCAGAGAGTAGAAAGGTGGTTACCAGGGAGCTGGTGGGTGGAAGAATGGGGAGATGTTGGTTAAAGGGTACAAACTTCCAGCTATAAGATGAATAAGTTCTGGGGATCTAATGTAAAGCATGGTGACTATAGTTAATAATACTAAAAAAAAAATAATACTCTACTGTATACTTGAAATTTGCTGAAAGTACATCTTCAGCGTTCTCACCACACAGACAAAGTTAGCCGTACGAGATGATAGACATGTTATTTAACTTTATCATGATAATCATATCACAAAGCCTACTTATATCAAATCATCACATTTCACAACTTAAATATACACAGTTTTTATTTGTCAGTTACACCTTAGGAAAGCTGGGGGTGGGAGAACTAGGCAAAAGGTTTTTTCTTTCATACGGAGAAGTCAACAAGGTTAGAAAGAACCATGAGTGGAGAAGTGGGATGAAGGGTGGTGTGATGGAATAGACGATCAGAGAATGTCTCACCATGAGGCCAGCCTATTCTCAGATGGGCTGTTAAAAAGGGGTTATTACTACTCAGCCATGTAAAAAGATGAAATATTGTCATTTGCAACAACATAGATAGATCTTAAGGATATTATGATAAGTGAAATAAGTCAGACAGAGAAAGGCAAATACTGTATGATTTCATTCATATGTGGAATCTAAAACACAAACTAACAAAAACACAAAATAAATGAACAAACCAAACCAAACAAAAATGAACACAAATACAGAGGACAGAGTAATGGTTACCAAAGGGGAATGGGTGGGGGAAGAGGGGAAAATGGGTAGAGAGGCCAACTGTATGGTAATAGATGGAAACTAAATTTTTGGTGGTGAGCACGGTGTAGTCTATACAGAAGTAGTAATATAATGTTGTACACATGAAACTTATATAATGTTCTAAACCAATGTTACCTCAATAAAAAAATAAATTGTATAGAGTACGGAAACTGCCATAATATAGTTGAGACCATAAAGCACCAAAGTCCCCTTTGCCATGAAACTAAACATTTTTGATAATGAGGATGACTGCTGGATTTTTAAAAAGACAATTTGGGCAATGAAGATACTCAGTGTGATACGGTAATAGTTGATATGTCACTGCACATTTGTCTAAACCCATAGAATGTACAATACCAAGAGGGAACCCTATGGTAAATTATGGGCTTGGAATAATTATGTGTCAATGTAGGTTCACAGTTAACAAATGTACTGCTCTAATGGTGAGGCATATGTGTGGGCAGAGGGTATTCAGGAAATCTCTGTACCTTCCCTTCACCTCAGTTTTGCTGTGAACCTAACACTACTCTAAAAAATAATAATAATAAAGCCTTTAAAAAAATAAAAAAATAAATTGTATAAAATGGGGCTGTTTATTGATTCAGGCAGATGGTAGGACAAAGTTCAGGCTCCTGGGGGAAGGAAAGAATCATAACCAAAGTTTAGTCAACAAACATTTTGTTCAGTTAATCATTTACAAGGCAAGAATGGAAATGTGGAGGGTAACTGTGTCTGTGTTACCGGTAAACAAGGGGGCATCTGTGACTCTAACCAAAGTCATATAGGAAAGGGTGTTTCTTTGCAATAATCCCTTTTCCAGAGGACAACAGGTAAAGTTCAATATTGTCAGCATAATTGTAAATTCACTGAGATGAGAAATCAAATGTAATTTTTTCCCTTGAAGTTCATGGTGCCCTCCATAGAATACCAAACAAGATAGTGAATGAAAATAGACCTGATAGTGAGGCTACCTGTCTCTTTGTGATGAGCTGAGCAATACAAGGAATTATTTTAACTACTGTTTCTTAATATAAAAGAGAATAACACATCTTCTCTTACTATAAGGAATGGGGCAAATATGAAAATCTTTGGAAATGCTTTGTAAATTGCAAAACATCAGACATGAGTTTAATATGTGTAAAATGAATATTGGCTGAACAAATGAGTGTGTGCGGAGGTGCAAGGGGACAGAAAGAGCCCAGTGTTCTCTATGCTAGTTTGTTAGAACATACTGCTTCTTCCGCCCTAGCTTGCCTCCTCCACATCTTGCTTAAGCAGGAAAGAGTAAACTAGGTTTAGCTTGCCAGAGATAGCAACTTTGAATTCTATGCTGCCCAGCACATATCAAAAGCCAGTTATGAAAAACAATATTTATAGAGAGCTGTTTGAGGGAGTGAATTCTATCTGTTTCTCTGGATATTTTAAAATGCTACTTTTGGATTAAGGCAGGCCGTCAAAGAGCTATGTACTTACACTCACTTATTTTGTCTTCTCATAGAATAATTTCATTGAGCCAAGACTCGATACAGGAGTCTGATGGAGTGGCTTAGAGCTCCAACTCTAGACTTGGGGCAGACCTGAATTTAAACACCAGTTCTGTCACTTAATTGTTGTGACCTTGAACAATTGATTGACGCTTCTTGAGGTTTATCTATAAATTATGTTCATATAGTAACTTCCTTATAGGTTTTCTGGAAGATTATATAAAATTATATATTCAAAAAGGTGATCACCATTTCTGGAAATAATAAACCTTTCTGGGTATGTTTCAAGCTAAAAATGATGTTCTGAACTCTACAGCTTTAGAACCTCAAAAGTCAATTTTGTAAAAGTGACACTTTTGGTCACAGATGATCAAGAAGGAATTAGATATTCCCCCAGGTAGGGATAATCAGATTATGACCAGGTATCTAAACCTAGAGGTTCTATAGGATTTGGGGTTGGGCTCTTAAACAATTCAGTTATGGCACCAGAGCAGCAAAGTTCTGTTTGCTTTGCAAATTGAAGAGTAGATAGAGCCATACAGGGAGAGAAGAAAAGAGAAGATGTGAGAAAAAGATAAAACCTTGGGAGCTTTTCTCTTTGGTCTCAAGTATCTTTCTGAATGCTGCACCCCGGCCTTAGGATCCAAGATTAACCTCATGGGAAAACTGTGTGTGTCTAGTTTCAGAAGCTGTATATTTCTATAACAGACTTCTCCAATTATTTATTCTATTTTTATTTTTTAAAGATTTATTATTTATCTACTTATTTTATTTATTTTTGGCTGCATTGGGTCTTAGTTGTGGCACACGGGCTCTTCCTTGCAGAGTTTGGGCTTCTCTCTAGTTGTGGTGTGCAGGCTCCAGGGTGCGTGGGCTCTGTAGTTGTGGCACACAGGTTCCAGAGAGCATGAGCTCTGTAGTTTGCAGCACTCAGGCTCTCTAGTTGAGGCACATGAACTCAGTAGTTGTGGCGCATGGGCTTAGTTGCCCCACGGCATGTGGGATTTCAGTTCCCTGAGCAGGGATCAGACCCACATCCCCTGCATTGTAAGGCAGATTCTTTGCCACTGGACCACCAAGGAAGTCCCCTTTTTTTATTTTTAGAAAGGAAAATTGAAAATTGGATCAGAATAAGATTAAATGAAAAGGAGAGATTGTATATATGATCCGTGCATCCATGTAAGAAGTGTACTTTATTGATGAAGCCACCATCCTATACTGCTTTAGTATTTAATTAATTTAAATGGAAATCAAGACATACTCAATTATTACTAAATTTAAATATTCTCTCAATAGTTTTTTCTCATCCAGCATAAACTCATCAACACAAGTTTAACCTTCATTTGAAAAAAATCTCTACTTGCAAAAGTCAATTTATAATTGTTGGGGAAGGAAAAATCTTTATTCTTCTAGGTTCTTCTGACTGGACTAACACTTAAATTGACATGAAACATTAACAGAAGAAAAACCAAATTTAACTGCATATGCATAGAGCTTCCATAAGACTATGAGGCCCAAGGACGAGTTAGGCAATCGAGGCTTATATGCCATCTGAGAGAAGAAGGGGGTAGGGGTTTGAGGCTTCAGAGAGGAGGAAGTCAATTCACATGGAGATGGAAAAACAAATTTTTGGTAAACAAACGTTTTCTATGTCATAGAGACAGTGGGACACAGAGTGGACTTTGGTCTCCAGGCCCTGCTGAGTTTCCCTACCACAGAAGCCCATGTTCTCTGCAGATATCTCTGGTGAGAGAGCTCTTCCTGGACAGGACCCCTTATCTAAATTCTTTTAGGCAGTTAAGGGGGAGGAAAAAAGAAAGACTTCCTGAGCCTTTTGATTCTTAAAAACTACCAGCTCAAACTAACTGTCAAGCCAAAGAGACACATTTTGGGGTGGCAAGTTTTGTTTTACCACCTAATCACGCAAAAGACTGGATTGTAGCTAAGCAAGAATAATTCCACTCAAGAGGATTTGACTAAAGTGAGTTTCATGAGGTTATTTCCAAAGATGCAGGCAAGATTAAGGGACCTGAACTGATAAGGAATAATGAGGCACCCAGAGACTGGCTTCAGTAGAAAGCGATCACCACTTTGGCCTGAAGGGGCTAGGGAAAAGGATATTGCGAGAACCCAGTGAGAGCTGGAGAAGAGGGCACCTCACAGGAGTTGACTTTTCTATATGACTTTCCTTAGAATCAACATATCTAATTAAAATATAAAACAAACCCTGTATTTTTATCACTTTTGTTTTATTAACTAACTTAGGAAGAATTCTTAACTGTATGAATTTGTGTCTATGTAAAATCACAGAATCTTTCAATTACTCAATTCTTAGTTTGCATCCTTCTGTAGGTTTCATGATTTTTTTCATTTAAGTCTTACATGAATCCAGCTTTATGGGGAAGGGTGTTTCATCTTTGCTGTTGTTATTGCTGTTGCTTTTGTAAATAGTTTTCTTCATTATCTCTTCTATCAAGTGATTCCCTTATTAATTGCAAGCTCTTGGAGTTGCATTTCAGAGTGAGCTTTTCACCACTTTGATGGTGGTTACTAAGTGGTCACTAGTTAGTACTCTTCCTTCCCTTCTTTTCACTTCTTCACTATCAGATTTGGCCAATCTCAACTCAAGGGAACAAGTTGACACCAAATGCATTAAGTGTTTTCCCCACATTTACATTATAATTTAAAAAGACATATATAGCCATTGTACCAAGAAAAAAACAAACTATAAAACCAAAAATATTGTAATAGGTGAAATGAATATTAAGTATCAATTACACTTCCTAGAAATAATCACATTAATTTTCCTTTTTTTGTGGTATATGTATATATTTGTTTATTTTAGAGTAGCCTCAAATATATTGTAGAAAAAGAAGGCATATGAATAAATAAATATAAGTCCTTTCAAACTTTAGATATTCAAGGTTCTTGTTTAAATCTCACTATCTGGGAAATGTTTGAGCAAAATTGATGCAATGTCAATGCAAAAAGAAAATTTCACTTATTAATTGTAGAAATATCAGCTCCTTGAGTGCAAAAACTATATCTTTTAATTATTTGAATTATTTATTTATAAAGTGCATTTCTATATAAAGAAGTAGAGTAACTTACTGTAGAAGACTTTATACCAGCTGATCAACCTCAGAATTTTCTGAGGTTTTAGACTATGCTTGTGTTAAAGAAAACATTATTCATGACACTTCTTAGAAATTGAAGGCAGACTTTATTCAGGACTGCTGCAATTTGTATAGGGATTATTGCAATGGAATTGTGCAGTAGGGGAGAGCTATTTGGCTGAGCTTTGAATACAGCAAGGAAATGTGGAAATTTATAGTCAATGAGCAAATAAGAGGGGGCATGGTGGAAATAAATGGAAAATTATAAGAGGGAAAGGTGTTATTCTTGCTAAACTGACCTAACAAGATTCTTGCTGAAGGTAGGCCAGGATGATCAGATATTACCTGGGGGATAGTAGAGGATAAAGGAATTTGGGCAGATATTGAGGGTGATCAGATATTAATCATGGGGGATTCTGGCTCAATGGACTTAGCAGGATTCTGCCAAAACTAGACTCTCCAAGTATTAAGATAATCCCAAGATCAGGCCTAGTTGAGCAGAGGGCTCAGAGAAGCCCGACTAAAGTTTTGTCCTGGAAAGAATCCTTGTGCTACTAGCAGCAAAGGGTCATGCTGCTCTCTACTGGCACATATCAATATCTGCTGCTAGACTGACTGCAGCATTAGTTCATTTTTAGATTTTTGGCCTGGGGCACAGTGAATATCAAAGATAATCCAAAAGTTTAAAGATAATCATTTCTACTAATTTTCTGCTGTTTTATTAAGTTCTGTAAGAGTAAATAAATTTTTGTTTCATTTTTTGAAACAATTCAAATAGTGAATAGTAAAAATTAATTCGAGAAGCAATGTCTTAGCATCAACTAAGTACCAGGTATTATGTTAGTCACTGAACACACATAGTACAATCATAGATAAATCTTACCTTCAAGGAACTCACACTATATTAACTAACACAAAATGTCATTAAAGATAACAGTAACATACAAAGGAAGTACAGAGAGAAAGAGTATGTGCCTTCACTCTCCCATCCATAATCAATTTCAGAAAAAAACATTTTTTTCTAGTGTCATTCCCTCAAGTTCTTGAACCAAACCTGATAGAGCCTGGTAGGGAAGAAGGATTTAAAATTATTTTTTTTTATTTTAAGATCATTCCTCAGAAAAGTTCTTTATTCATGGTGTTATTACAACCTTTTCCATTAATTTCAAAAGTGTGCTAATCCACATGAAACCATTTCTTCCATAGTCCCTTAGTGGGACTGGAATTCTATGCTGAACTTCAGACAAACTGGAAGGGATCCTGACACAGACCCAATTCTATCTCCTTGAGGATCGGATGCTTTCCTTGGTCACTCTAATTAGTAGAAAAAAATTCTATGTCAAAAAAGGAAAATATCTAGAACCCCAGTACAAACCTTCTCCCTCTAGCCCACTGATTTGTAAATATTACTCTTTTCACCCATAGATATGAATACTGCCCACAATTACACTCCAGTTCATCCTGCTCCACTGGACCTTGTGCTTTAATTTATGATACCCCTCCAAGGGGATGAACCCTACACATGGGTCAGGTCCTTTAATTCAGGGGTTATTCCTCTTCTCCTCCCAGCCTTTTGGGCCATCAGAACAGAAGTTAACGTACCCTGAATGGTAAGGAAATGTTTCATACAAGAGGTAATATTTGAGCTAAGCTTTAAAGGATGAGTCAAATTTCTCTTAAGAACAAAACGGAAGAGAAGAAATAACATTCTAATTAGAGAGAAGAGCAGGTGTAAGACATCTAATCATTTAGTACTTAAAAATAATGATGTGTATATATTGATATGAAATTATCTCTAAGACGTTCTTGAGTGACAAAAACTGGGAGAAAAACAATTCATAAAGTGTCATCTCTTTAAAGTAAAATGAACAATTATATATTTCTTAATATATGTATACATATCTGATTGTATATATATATATATATGTATATATATATATATATATATACAGGCAAAATGTTTGCAAACTTATTTGGAAGAATCTCTGAAAAAGAATATGAAATTGGGTGGTACAAAAGAGAGACTTTGCTTTCTCTAATCATTTGAATTTATAAAATGTGATGGTGTAGGATTGCGTGTATTAGTGTATTACTTGGGAAATTTAAAAATTGTTGAGAAGAAAGAATAAGAATGCTCAATAGAAGAAAAAGAGCATAGATAAAAAGGTGACTGGATGGCAGGACTGCAGAGAAAATATTTTTTTAATTTTTGTATAGTTAAGTCTCTCTGAACAAATAAATCTGGGACCTAGGTTAAGAAACAAGCCTTGGCAGTTAAAAGATGACTGAGATTTACTCTCTTGGAGGTATGTGTTTACATTTGGAATCCAGGAAACTTTCCTGGGCTTGCAAAACTGGAGTTATTTGACATATTCCAACCCCTCTGGAGACATTCATTTACATTCCAAAGGATAAGAACCTTGAAACCCTCTCCTTCATTTCCAAATTATAATTTGTTTAAATTGGGAAATTAAGCTTTCCTTCCTCTCTCTGGACCAGAGGAAGGCAACATGTATATAAACTCATATTTATATTTTTCAGGTTCCACTCCTGTAATACAAAGAGAGTGTTCGTACTTGCAAGCATGTCCATCTGGCTATCACATTACTTCAGAGAAAGAATTAGGGTAAAAAGGAATTAGTAAAGTTATGATGGTGAGTAATAATACCTCTGATCTCTGCTCCAGAAATTTTATGTTTACTTTCAGATAATATGAACAAATATAGGTATTAAAAACTTACCACAGCACTGATATTCAATTTCATTGAGCGTCATACTTTTGTGGCAGGGTTGAAGGTGGCTGTGTCCCTGGTGTTTTCTTTTTAAACCCCATAATTTTCAGAACAGAGATTGAAAGACATTATTTTTCCTTTTTTTCATTTCACACGTATCTATTGAGGGCCTAGTAGGCACCAAAGTACAACAGTGGATAACAGCGGATATAATTCCCCACAATCTGTTGAGATGAAGCAGGCAATAGACAAAATAAATGAGACATATAGAATTCCAAATAGTGATTAGCACTAATTTCTAATAAGTAAAGCAAGATGATAGGGTAAGGAGTAGTTTATTTTAAATATAGTGATCAAGAAATTCATTTCTGAGTAGGTAGCATTTGAACAGAGATCTGAATAAGAAAAGTGAGTGAGCCATAAAGATATTTTAGGGAAGAGCATTCCAGAAAAAAGGGCACAGCAGGTGCAAATGTGCCAAGTATATTTGGGGAATAGTAAGGCTGTTAGTATGGAAGGAGGAGAAAAAGGGATAAGTAGGAGGATAAGAGGTTAACAGCAGTGGAGAGCCAGATTACACAGGGGTTTGCAGTCTACTGTAACATCTCTGGTTGTTCTGGGAGAACTCATCACAGAGATCTGAGCAGAGGACTGAGAGATCTGATTTCTATTTTAAAAGATTTACCCTGTTGACTGCACTGAAAATAAATGTGAGGTTGGAGGTGCAGGCAAGAGTAGAGCAGAAAGAATAGTTGGGGTTTCAACTAAAAAACATACACACACAACAGTGTGAGAGCTGTGAGTTCAGTTTTATTTGGGGCTTACTCAGGACTATAGCCTGGGAGACAGCCTCTCAGATAGCTGTGAGGAACTTCTCTGAAGAGGTAGGGGGAAGGTCAGTATATATACATGATTTTCATGAAGAGGGTAAGTGAAACCAAGTCCACATCTCTGTAGAAGGTTGCTGCTAGTCACAGGGAGCAGAAGTCTCCATTAATGATTTTAGTACCTCTCTAGGTATGAGAAGATGCAAGATTTTGGGTTCAAGAATTTCTCCTGAAGATACCTAACTATCTGAAGATTTGTTCTGCCACTTTTCCCAGAGCACAGAGTGTCTCATTCCTAATCTCCACCCCGAACTCCTTTCAGGGTGTGTTAAAGGTCAGCAATCGCAGTGGCTAATGACCTAATCCTTGTACAGCCAGATGGCAAGCAACGTTCTTTAGTTGGCAGGAGCTTTTGCAGCTATCCAGGCAATGGCCCATGCTGACTTGAATGAAAATGAAAGTGATGGATTTGGTAAGAAGTAGCCATAGACTCTACAGGATTTGGGAATGGTAAGTGAGAGAGTAAAGTAAAGGATGATTCCAAGGTTTGGGGGCTGAGCAAGTCAAAGAATGTTTTATTTGGAATTCACTCCCTTGGATACAAGCTACAGGAAAGGGGGGATAAGAGTTCAGTTTTGGACTCATTAATTTTGAGAGGTCAAATAGATATTTACATGGAGATGGGTAGTAAATATTGATTTTTAGGGGAGAATTCCAGCATAGAGATAACATTCTATACGCTATAAATGGTTTATTCTGTTCTCCATGAAGTATAAATTTCACTCAGTTTTTTGCTCAAGTATCACTTTCATAGGCATTTCTAGATTAGTTTATATCAAATAGCAACCTTCCCCCAAACTTTAGTCCTTTACTCTTCATTATAATAATTCATAGGATTTATCTCTACATGGCATGTTACACATTTGTAAGAATATGTTTGTTTGTTTGTTTGCTTGTTTTCTCTCTCCCTCCATCAGAATAAAATATAGGCTTCATGAAAGTAGAAGATATATTAGTCATAGCAGTTTCTCTGGTAATTACCTAGCACATAATAGTTGATCAATACTTTTGAATCAAAGCATAAATAATGTTCATTTTGATACTTATATGTTTCACATGTTAATATTTTTTGAGTAAAATAATTGTGATTATTCATATATTTTTTCCCAAAGCACCTACCCAGGCGTCTAACATTATTAGGTATTAACCTATTTATTTAATTAGTAAATAAAGAACTGAATGATTCATCATTGACTTTTATTTAATACAATTTTATTTTAACAACTTACTTTGCATATTTGTAGGTAAGGATGCTAAAAGCCTAGAGGGGCTGTCAAACAGAGAGCTTTCTGAGTATTCTGAGTGAGAGATTATGTAGGCTATACAGGTACTTCCTTATACCTGGTGTTCCTCTCCTTCCTGGACATTTAAAAAACCGCATTTCTTAGCCACTTTGTCTTTGTCCTTGTCACTGTTGTCCTGTTGATGATTGCTCATTCAGACAAAACATGTGTCCCTGGAAAGGGAGCCCAGAACATGGTCTCTGATCCAACACTACAACTTAACCTATACACTGAAAATTAGAAGAGCCAGAACAATGGAAACTTTGAGTGTAGTTAAATATCTGTGGTGGTAGAAGGCTCTTGTGGCCTCCTATCAAAAAAGGAACATTCTTTCGGTATTAGCTAGATGTCCCATATTGATTTTGTGCAATAAAACATTGCTGTTGCAAGTGGTTAGAGATTAGGTAGAGGGAAAATGCACTTGAATTCATCAGTTGAGATAGTAGACTACACATCTTCAACTTATTTAGGTAAATCTCTAGGAGCCTGACTGCTGGGTCATATGGTAAGGCAATGTTTAGTTTTGTAAGAAATTGCAGGTTGTTTTCCAAAATGTCCATATTATTTTGCATTCTCACTAGCAATGAATGAAAGTTCCTGTTGCTTTGGACCTTACTGAAAAAGAGATAAAAGCTTGATTTTTCAGGGAGTCAATAAACTAAAAACTACACTGTGCCTTTTAGTAAATCACTTTTACAAGAATAATTAGTGAATTACTCAGGAGGTAGAACAGTGGATCAGTAGCTGTTTTTAACACTTACTTCCTCACTCCTTATCATGTACCAAAGAAATTTTCCGGTATAAATTCTGCCTATACCAGAATCCATCCGGCCACAAAAATTATGGAAAGCTTTGTTCTGCCTGAGAACTCAAAAGAAGACAGCTTCGACTTTGGATTCAATGCGTTGGGAAGTGACCTATTGGTTACAGAATCTTTTGAATACGTGATGAAGAAGCAAAATGCAGCTGGTTTCCATGTCCATTGGAGGACTTGGTCTGTTGGCCCGCGTGTAGAATTCTGAATCCCTTAAACATCTGATTATACTTTGTAATGTATAATGTGTAATGTATGTTTAATTCCTAAAATATTTTTCTTCTTTCTGTGTGTTTAATTATCTTCAAACTATTGACTCTATAAGTTGAAGAGCTACCACTTGCTTGATAATTTCCTATCAACTCCAGCTTCAGATCCCACTGCCACAAAGTAGTATAAACTGAATTCATTTCCTATCATTACTTTTGGAAAATACTCCTCGCAGTTTCCTGTCTTTTTTCTCTTATTTTAAGTATTATCATCAGCTCTTGGATATCCTCATAGAGCAGAAAAAAGATACCATGATCATTTTCCCTGCAACCTTTTACATGGCCATGTCAGGCACCCTGATACACTAAAAGGAAAAACAAAACAACTTTGATAGTGGTTTCTAGCCTGACTGCCTTAAGACTGTCTGTTTTATTTAGTTCTGAAAAGAATACTTACTATTTTATAAATAATTCCATGTTCAACAAAGAATCCATGTACGTTCGACTTCACTTCCTCTAGGAGTATAATTTATTAATTTATTCCATAATTGACAAACAAATGAATGAATATATCTGTGAATTATATAAATATTTTGCTATATGAAGGAATATAAAACAAGAAGGGAAATATAAAACAGAGCTCTGAGAGTTATAGGTATAAGACATGCAAAAACTATTGTGAAAAAATGAACTTGAAATGTCCCTTGATAGATGAGTTGAATTTTGGCAGGACAAGAAGAGTGGAAAAATAATTATGGCCAAAGAAAACAGGGTGAACAAATGCAGAAATGAAAGGTTAGCAGACATTTGGTCCTATCCAAAACCATTTGGCAGGAACCAAATATGCTCATGGATGTTTTGGATAGAACCAGATATCAAGGACCTTTTGCAGTAGACCAAATGTCTTACAGACCAAATGTCTTACAGACATTTTGGACCGGACCAAACATTCTGCAAGGAAATAAAACATCAAGGTCATTTTCCTAAAACAATAATCAGTAGAGAATCATAGAATACAAGCTGCTAAATACTAAGTAGGAGATAAGATTTGAGAGATAAATGGAAACTTATTGTGAGTGTCTTTTTTTAAATAAATTTATTTATTTTTATTTATTTTTGGCTGCGTTAGGTCTTCATTGCTATGCGCGGGCTTTCTTTAGTTGCGGCGAGCGGGGGCTACTCTTCATTGTGGTGCATGGGCTTCTCATTGTGGCGGCTTCTCTTGTTGCAGAGCATGGTCTCTAGGCATGTGGGCTTCAGTAGCTGTGGCTCAAGGGCTCTAGAGCACAGGCTCAGTAGTTGTGGCACACAGGTGGATATTTAACCACTGCACCACCAGGGAAGTCCCTGAATGGCTTTTTTTGCTTGACTCAGGAGATTTTACTTACTTTAGTAGATAGATATCTGTGAGTAATTACTGGAGAAGATTGAGATTGAAAAAGTGGAGAAAACACACATTCTGAGCTTAGGACACTTCCAAAGAAGGAAAAGAAACATAGGAATTAAGACAATTTAGGACAGCATAAGGGCATGAAATATATGAAAATCTATATGTGGACTTGTGGAAATATGGAAAGACACTGCTCCATAAAGAAGAAAAAGGTTACCAAAAATGAAATGAGAAGGTTCTTTAGTTTTATCTCAAGCTAGTTCAAAAAATACCAAGATTCAAATGCTCAAACCTATCTCAATACTTCCTATACACACTCCTTTTTCTCTCGTCCAACTGGTACTCAATTCAAGATCACATTGCCTTAAAATTCATAACTTGGTCATAAACAGTGTAAGATGATAGAATTAATTTGCATTTGATTTAAAATATTAATGGCTTTTAACTCATAGCTTAGTCAAATAATTTCCTGTGTTTTCTTCTAGCCTTTGATCTCAATTTCTACCAAATTGTTCTAAGCACTGCAGAAAGGGGAACAGCTTTGGTCGCTTGCATGTATCCTGTCTTTTCGGTGTGAACTGGATTTCAGAGTCTCTAAAGACTTAGTGCATGAGGGAAAATTTGTCTTTACAGGAAATTTTTCATAATAAATGCAGTATGAATGGTGGAATAAGAAAAATCAATATTTCTCAAATCAGCCTAAATCAAGGCTAAGATTTTTCAGAGGAAAGCAACACCATTATGTAAACAGAATATCTGTCATCCCCTGAACCCACTATCAATAGTATCACCAAATGTGACAGAACCAGATAATATTAGTCATCTGATGTGGTACAATTTGACATACATAATTATGTATGAAGTATTATTGAAAAAAATAATAAACTTGAATTTAAACTTTAGATCTAACTTCTAGTCTACAAGATAAGTGGGAGATAAAAGAACAATTTAACATCACCAGGAAGCAACTAGAATGCAGATTTTAGAATTCAAGATTTCAAAATTCAGAAAGACTAGGGTTTTATTCAGCACATCAATGACATGGGAAAATTGCAGGGAGCACCAGAAGCCAGCCCTGCACTACACCTCAGGCTGTTAAGTGGTAAGCACCCTGTAACCATGGCCTTGGTTTGGGCCTGGCTACTTCAGCTCCCCGTTGGCGGCTCCTCCTGTAATGCTTCAGGCATCTACTGGCTGCATGCCTTGTTGGCATTTTATGTGCTGTGAGCTGTTCTCCAAAAGGCAGGACTTAGGATTGTATAAAGAGAATGATGCAATTACAATTCAAATCTTTCCATATGGTACAATTCAGTTTATGGAATTTGAGCATTATAAAAAGTTTAACTACTGCAAAGCTGGGGTTTCTTGTCATGTGAACAGATTAATAACTGTCTTTTCCTTGCTGTATATTCTTGGCTCCTTTGTCAAAAATTAATTGACCATATAAGCATGAGTTTTTTTCTGGTCTCTCTATACTGTTCCACAAATCTATGTGTCTATTTTCTTACCAGTATCATACAGTTTTGATTATTATAACTTTGTACTGTAGTCTGAAATCAGGGAGAATAATCCTGTCAGATTCTTTCTTAATATCACTTTGGCTATTCAGGATCTTTTGTGATTTCAGACAAATTTCAGAATTATTTTAGTTCTGTGAAAAATGCCATTGTTATTTGATCAGGATTGCACTGAATTTGTAGGTTGCTTTGGGTAATATAGATATTTTAACATTCTTCCAATCTATGAGCATGGTATATCTTCCCATTTATTTGTGTCATCTTCAATTTCTTTCATCAATGTCTTAGAGTTTTCAAAGTATAGGTCTTTTGCTTTCTGGATTAAACCTATTCCTGGGTATTTTATTCTTTTAGATGCAATTGTAAATGGGATTTTTTTCTTAATTCCTCTTTCTAATAGTTTGTTATTAGTGTAAAGAAATGCAACAGATTTCTGTATATTGATTTTTTTTTCTTGTGGTACGCGGGCCTCTCACTGCTGTGGCCTCTCCCATTGCAGAGCACAAGCTCCAGACATGCAGGCTCAGCGGCCATGGCTCACAGGCCCAGCCGCTCCGCGGCATGTGGGATCTTCCTGGACCGGAGCACGAACCCGTGTCCCTTGCATCGGCAGGCGGACTCTCAACCACTGCACCACCAGGGAAGCCCTGTATATTGATTTTGTATGCTGCAACTTTATTGAATTCATTTATTAACTCTAATTTATTTTTCTGGTGAACTCTTTAGTGTTTTCTATATACAGTATCATGCCATCTGCAAATAGTGACAATTCTACTTCTTTCTGTCCAATTTGGATACTTTTTATTTCTTTCTCTTGTCTGATTGGTGTGATTAGGACTTCCGATACAATGTTGAATAAAAGCAATGAGAGTGGGCATTCTTGTCTTGTTTCTGATCTTAGGAGGAAAAGCTTCCAACTTTTCAACATTGACTATTATTAGCTGTGGGTTTATCATACATGGTCTTTATTATGTTGAGGTATGTTCTTTCTATACCAACTTTGTTGAGGGTTTTGAGTTTTGTCAAAAGCTTCTTCTGCATCTAGGATCACATGACTTTTATGCTTTGTCTTGTTAATGTGATATATCATGTTGGTTGATTTGCAGATATTGAATCATCTTTACATCTCTGTGGTAAATCCCATTTAATCATGGTGTATGGCCCTTTTAATATTTGTTGGATTTTGTTTGTTAATATTTTGTTAAGGATTTTTGCATCTATGTTCATCAGGGTTATTGGCCTGTAATTTTCTTTTCTTTTCTTTTTTTTTGTAGTTTTTTTTTCTGATTTTGGTATCAGAGTAATGGTAACTTTATAGAATGAGTCTGGAAGTGATCTTTCCTTTTCAATTTTTTGCAATAGTTTTAGAAGGATAGATATTAGGTCTTCTTTAAATCTTTTTTTTTTTTTTTTTTTTTTTTTTTTTTTTGCGGTACATGGGCCTCTCACTGTTGTGGCTTCTCCCGTTGCAGAGCACAGGCTCCGGACACGCAGCCTGAGCGGCCATGGCTCACGGGCCCAGCCACCCCGCGGCATGTGGGATCTTCCCGGACTGGGGCATGAACCCGTGTCCCCCGCATCAGCAGGCGGATCCTCAACCACTGCGCCACTAGGGAAGCCCTTTAAAGCTATTTTGTACTAAATTTTCTTTGTTGAGATTTTTGGTTTTGATTCACTTTCATTACTAGTGATTTGGAAGATTGTACATTTCTAGGAATTTATCCATTTTTTTCTAGGTTAGCCAATTTGTTGGCATATAATTATTCATAATAATCTCTTATAACCTTTTGCATTTCTGTGGTGTCAGTTGTAACTTCTTGCCTTTCATTTCTGATTTTATTTATTTGGGCCCCTTCTCTTTATTTCTTGATGAGTCTGGCTATATGTTTATCAATTTAGTTTATCTTTTCAAAGAACTAACTCTTAGTTTTATTGATCTTTTCTATTTATATTAGTCTCTGTTTTATTTATTTCTGTTCTGATCTTTATTTTTTTTTCCTTCCTTCTACTATGTTCATTGTTTCTTCTTTTTCTAATTCCTTTAGTGTAAGGTTAGATAGTTTATTTGAGAGTGTTCTTGTTTCCTGAGGTAGACCTGTACTGCTATAAACTTTCCTCTTAGAACTGCTTTTGCTGAATCCCATAGATTTTAGAAAGTTTGTGATTCCATTTTCATTTGTCTCTTTGATTTCTTCTTTATTGAACCATTGGTTGTTTAGATACATGTTGTTCAGCTTCCATGTGTTTGTGTTTTTTCCAGTTTTATTTCTTTGTAATTGATTCATCTTGTTTGGGACTCTCTGTGTTTCCTGCACTTGGATATTGGTTTCCTTCACCAGGTTAGGGAGGTTTTCAGCCATCAATTTTTTTTTTGTTTTTTTGAATAAGTTTTTTTTTTTTTTTTTTTTTTTTTTTTTTTTTTT
>NW_006775759.1:316705-331804 GCF_000442215.2 Lipotes vexillifer | reverse complement strand
CCCGCGTCTCCTGCATCGGCAGGTGGACTCTCAAGCACTGCGCCACCAGGGAAGCCCTGAATAAGTTTTCTGTTCCTTTCTCTCTGGTCTCCTCTGGGACCTCTATAATGTGAATGTTAGTATGCTTGCTATTGTTCCAAAGGTTCCTTAAACTATTCTCATGTTTTAATTTATTTTATCCAATGTGATTTCCACATTAGCCTGTTCACTGATCTAGTTCACTGATCTGTTCTTCTGCATACTCTAATCTACTGTAGATTCCCCTTAGTGTATTTTTCATTTCAGTTATTGTATTCTTCAGTTCTGATGGGTTCTTTTTTATATTATCTATGTCTTTGTTAAAGTTCTCACTGAGTTCACCCATTCTTCTTCCAAGTTCAGTGAACATTTTTATGATTTTGAACTTTTTACTCTGGTAATTGCTTATCTCTGTTTCATTTAGTTCTTTTTCTGAGGTTTCGTCTTGTTCTTTCATTTTTGGAGGTATTCCTCTGTCTCCTTTTGTTGCCTAACTCTCTGTGTTTTTTTCTATGTAGTAAATATATCAGCTAATACATAATATGCCTTCTGGTCTTGAAAAAGTGGCATGCACAAGGTGTCTTGTGGAGTATAGTGATGCAATCTTCCCTGGTCACCAGAGCCAGGTACTCCAGGGGTATACTTATGTGGGCTGTGTGTGACCTCCTGTTGTGACTGCTACAGGCACACTGGTGGGTGGGGCTGGCCCCAGTGTGACTGGCTGCAAGGCCAAGCCATCACTGCTGTCGGTACATGGGTATTGCAGGTGCACTGGGTTGTGGGCCTGGCACCCAGCCACTTTGGAGGGGTGCTTGTGCTAGCTTAGGCTGCCCACCAGGTGGAGTGGGCCTGGATCTCTGAAGCAGGAACATTTTTGGAGGGACACTTGTACCAGCCAGGGCTGCCCACCAGGTGGGATGGGGCAGAAGCCACTTTGGAGGGCATGACTAGGTTGGGTGGGTTAGTGGTGTGGGTCTTCAGGGGTATGGTGCATGGTGTTAGCTAAGTTGATAGAGAGTCACAGAAATGACTCTAATAAATGCCAGACCAGCTAAGTGGAAGTAAAATTTTTAAAAATTATGCCCACCAGTGCTTCTATCCAGGAGAAATTTCCACCAGATCCCTGCCCCTCTGGCACTTTCCCTAAAATTAGTCAATGAATCTCCTTCTCCTATGATTCAAGCACTTCTCAAGCAGGTGCCTCTGCATCTGGGCTGAGTGAGTGAGTTTGTGTGTAAGCCCTTCAAGAGCAAACTCTCGGTTTCCTACAACCCTTTGGCTTTCCTGGATGTGGATGCAAGCCCTGCTGGTTTTCAAAGACAAACATGGGGATTCATCTCCCTGGTGCAAGTTCCCTGGGCTGGGGACCCAGATGTGGGGCTTAGACCCCTTGCTCATCAAGGGATACCCCTACCACTGTGATATTCCTCCTTTCATGGGTTGGTATACAACCGGCATTATGGGCAGTGTGGGTTCTGACTAGAACACATCTCTGCTCCTCCTACCCATCTTGATATGGCCTTTTCTTTGTATCCTTAGTTGTAGAAAATCTGTTTTGCTATTCTTCAGGTCATTTTTAGAGATAGTTGTTCTACATTTAATTGTAGTTTTGGTGTGTCTATGGTAGGAGGTGACCTCAGGATCTTCCTACTTCAGCACCTTGGTCCAGAACCCAAGAAAGAGAGAGTCTTCAAAGATACTGAGTTATCTCAGCAGAATAGAATTACCTCAAGATCAGAGCTGGCAGAAGCTGGCAGAAGCTGGCAGAAGGAAGTCACTGTGGGAGCAGCTGTGCATTTAATTAATGGGTGGCGGAATAGCTGTTCTAACTTTTCACTTCTGACCTTGGAGATTTCTCCTAAGCAAAAAACTAGGGTAGTAGCTATCTAAAATGGGAGTTTTGACAACAGAAATTTCTAGAACAAATAGTATAGATGGGGAAGTGCAACCCAGGTAACTTAGAACCACTAGGGAAAATGGACTGACTTTGTCAAACAGAAGCTAGCCACACACCCTATAGAAAAGCACACTGGATGCTTGTCCTACTCTCCAGCTCATAATTGTGCAATATACCTCAAGAATACTATTAAATATACTTTACAGCCTAATGGTATGCACTAGAGTGTATCATGGTCTAATATAAACAGACAACCAAAAGCATGATAGAGAGGCACCAAAATTACAAAAAAGAAGCATTAACACCTGAAGAAGTGGTTTATGCAGAAAACTCAAGAAAACTTTGAAAGATGAATAATTAATATGCCCATGATTGTTCACTAGGATGTTACAGGTATTCTAAAATAGACTGTTTTGTACAAGAAACAATGATTATTTTTAGATATTGATTACATGATCATTGAAATAAAACATTCTCTACAGATTAAAATAAAATATCAAATCAACTACCTAGAAGATAAAGTAGAGAGATTTTTGAGAGAAACCAGTGCAAAGGTCAAGAAAACATAAAATGTAAGAAAAAGTTAAGATAAACTGAGTATATATCTAGGTATTTGAAGACTCATTTCATAAGTATCCCACAACAATAGACATGAAAGAATGCAATGCTTAAGAAATAATAATATAAACACATAATATTTACCTTTTGAAAGAGCCATTATAGTGACAAGCAGTAAAAATTAAAAACAAAACAAAACTTATCCACATCTTGCTAAGCAAGATATGAATATATTTAGAAAAAAAACTAAGTTATCCACAAGGACTTTCATCTTTCTCCTTGCTGATAAGTAAGCATTTTCTCTAAGTTTAACCTTTCTTTCCATATAAGACATAGATATAAAAGAATCAGAAGAGGACATTATAATTCATTGTGTGAACTCTGTGACAAAGGCAGAGGTCTGTTAAACTACCTCTAACGTTAACGAGGTAGAAAATTAATTACTCTCTACATGAGGACATTTAGCATCTCATAGAAATGTTTCTTCCACAGTGAAATAAACAAGAATAAAAATGCATGTAGAAGAATCATATAAACCATGGTATAAGCAGGGACACAGATGCCTACATGCCTAGGACATGGAAGATAAGTAATCAAGGAGGAAATGCAGAGCAGACAGATGTGTGGGCATCAGAGTAAAGAGTGGAGTCCATTGCACAACATTGTAACCAACAGTCTTGGTTCTGGGAAAAGAACTTAACTAAAATCTTGGTGAAAGGTATGCTGGAATTCTACCTCAGGCAGATTGACTAGAGAGTCACAGTGACTCAGCCCAGGACATGTAACTGATTCTAGAATTCAGTCTGCTGCAGGATTCAGGCTGGAAGTTCAAGGAAATAGATTCTCCCAGCTCAGCTTCAATTTTGGCATTTCTGAAAAACGAAACCATTCAACACAAAGGGTCACGGGATTATAAATGTGGACAAACATGAATATTTTCTGAAAGAAGTCCACTTTGCAAATGTGACCTGGTGTCCACATTCCTTTCAGAAGAGATATCCCAAACATGTAAGCAGGTAAGTCATATAAGGTCAAACTATACACAAGGTCATGTGACTTCTACCTGGTAAATTGGGAATCTTGCAGGAGATGAGCTCTGAGCCAAGTAGCAGAGTCCAAGGCTCTTACCAATTAAATGTAGAATGAGGGAGAAGCAGCATTCCAGGCAGTAAAGCAATGTGAACAAAGGAGTAGTGACAAAAACAAACCAGGGCATAAGGAGGACTTCACATAACTTGGCTTGCTATAGTGAAAGACCAGACTGGAGAGTCTTGTGGAAAAAGACAAAAAACTAAGTGGTGTGTGAATAATTTGCAGGTAGTAGGGAGATTAGGGACAGTTCTGTGTTTTTAAACAAAAAGTTGAATGTTCAGATTGCTGTTTGAAATGGCTCTGGCATCAATTTTAGGGTAGAATAGAGAAATTTGAGGGAGGAGGCAGAAAGGTCCGACACTTACTGATTTGTAATATGATTATGGGTTCAGGGAGAAGGGAGATGAAGTCACTGGCAGCCTTTAATAGAGGGCTTTCATGGGAGCAATGGTGAGAGAAACCCCTGGGCAAAGCTAGAAGACTGAAAAAATAGAGGTAGTTAGCTTTTTACTTTGAGACGCATATACCCATGTACATATAGTCACATGACGTCAAGATGGTTACTTTGCAGTTTTTCTCCCGGAGGGATATGGGAGTAGATGAATAGGAAGATGAGTCTTTATGACCCTCAGATACGGTTTCTTATTCGAAGACTCCATACTTTAAAGGATGTGCTTTAATTGGTAAAGGATTTTAGGTCATCGTTGATTTCCAGTGGAGTCTTCCCACGTAGTTTTAACCATATTATGGTTCTCAAAATGTGGTATCCCTGGAACGGTAGCATCTATGTCATCTAGAGATTTTAAAAATTCAGGTTCTCAGAACTCAACTCAAATCCCCTGAATCATAATCTCTGAAAGTGAGGTCCACTATCTATGTTTTAATTAGCCCTCTATAAAATTCTGAAGCACATTAAATTTGAGAATCACTGGTATAACTCATTCTAAACATCATATCAACAGATATATTACATAGAAGTGCTGAGACCTAATATCAGTCCATTCAAGGTATTATAATAATATATTTTTCAGCAATATCACAATTAGAGACATTTGTGAATATATGTATTATATATAAAATCCAGTTATATGACACTACACAGCTCTATAAAGAACAAGCTTAAGTAAAATCATTTGAAATTTCAGGCATAATCAATTCCATAAAAACAACTCAGTCCAAAACCCATGACTTCAGTCTAATAATGAGAAAAAATATCAGACAAATCCCAATTGAGGGACATTCTACAAAATATCTGACAATTATTCCTCAAAATTATCAAGATCATCAAAAATAAGAAAATCTGTCGCAACCGAGAGGAGCCTAGGAGACATGAGAACTAACTGGAACAGAAAGAGGATATTCAGTAAAAAAGTAAGGAAATCTGAATCAAGTATAAACTTTAGTTAATATTAATATATCAACACTAGTTCTTTCATTGTAACAAATGCACTCTAGTGATATAAGATGTAATAGAGAAAATTGGGTGTGGGGTATACAGAAACTCTCTTCACAATTTTTCTGTAACTATAAAACTGTTCTAAAATTAAAAGACTACTGAAATAAACAATGAGATAAGAATTCAAGTTAAAAGTTAGAAATAATAATAATAAATATATCAGAATAAACTCACAGTATGCAGAACTCAATATTACAAACAAAAGTAGAAAATAAAAGAATACTTAGAGAAGAAAAAGTCATATAATTTTTTTCTTTGAAATAAAGATTAAAATTGAGGAAATCAAGAAAAATACAGCTAAGATAAAAATATCACACATATAAACAATATTGGAAATGAGAACAAGTGATCTACAAAATGAAAGTGATGAGACATCTCTGAACACCTTTTTTGCCAATAAATTAAAAAATAGATGAAATTGAGATAAATCTTGCCAAAATATAATTTTGATCCATAAGTACAAAGAAAAAATCAAAGCATTATGTTTTAATTACATTTCTTTAATGATTATTGAATACTATACTACTGCAACATTAAGAAATTTAATAATTTAATAAGCAATTAAGTAATGCTACAGCCTGTAAAGGAATTTAATAAGCCATTTAAGCCTTCACAAAAAACAAATATCAGATTCAATGATTTTACAGGGGAGGTCTATTAAATATTCAAAGAAAAAATATTTGTTGATTTTTAAAATTTCTAATGGTGTTGAAAGTGATATTGTCTTTGTTTCCAGTAGGAGGAGATAAAACCTAAGGATTTCTGAAGGAAGCTGCAGAGAAGAAACATTGAAGCTAAAAGGTAAACTAGACTTCAAGATTTATTATAACTCCAAACACCTTTGTGAGACATACTCCAAGCCTTAAGGAAATTCAAAGTTTTGCTTTCTAGGTCAGGTGTTTTCTGACCATTCTAAAGGAAAAATATTTCAACTTTGTGTCTGGGGAAAAGTCGTGGTAGCCAAACAATGTTAATGAATGGACTGAGGGCAACTACAAAGTACCACTGTACCTCCTCTTTCCTTCTCCTCCTTCTCTCCCCACCTGCCCCCCCGCACCCCCCGCCCTGGCACGCGCGCGCGCGCACAAACACACACACACACACACACACACACACACACACACACACACACACAGCCAGGGCAGACTTAACCCCCTCTCTATCCCATAGGTTGTTTTCTTTTTTAAATTTAATTTAATTTATTTATTTTTTGTACAGCAGGTTCTTATTAGTTATCTATTTTATACATATTAGTGTATACATGTCAATCCCAATCTCCCAGTTCATCCCACCACCACCACATAGATTTGAGAAGGGACAATAGATCTATTTTGATTTCAATCTTTCTCTTTTCAGGAAAACATATCACCTTTGACCATTAGGTGGCACCAAAGAGCTATGTAATATGCTCAGATAACTAAATGCAAAGTAAAAAACTTTAAAATGTCATGCAATAAATTATCTTTCTTTAGTTAGACAGGTAAGGATTCTGTATCTGCATTGAAATAATATCAAATAGTTTTTTTTTAATTTCCTGAATGATAACTTGTTAATCATTAAAGATCATAGCAAAATGCTTCAGTTAAATTCTACAATTAAGTATATGACTCTATCATATGAATTACTTTATCTTTGCTGAAAAATAGCGTTACTAATTTAATTTGTCTAGACATTTCTATCATCAGTGGATCAGGTCCTGGACATTTAAAATCATTAGGTACTAGACATAAAAATGCACAAATAAATTTGTTATCTACATGCGTGTCCCTATTCATTTCTTTAAGTTTATATCAAGGCTATGAAGTTAGGGATGAATAGCTAATTCAATTTCAATCAATTAAAAATTATCAATTTACGGCCAAGTATATTTCAAGTACTGCAAGATGCTGATTATACAGTGATGTCTATCCTTGCCCTCAAAGAATTCGCAACTGAGAGGGAAGACAAAAATGCAAATAGGCAATTAAAATACGTGCGGAGAAAATACAACACTGATCTCATGAAAATGAAACACTGACCAAAAGACGTCAGAGAAGGGTCATCTAACAAACAGTGGAGGAGAAGTGGTGCCAAAACAGGGAAAGGCCAGCAAGAGCAGGGACGGACTGGAGTAATATAAAATGAGAATATTCCAGGTGAAGGAAATAACATGTGTAGGGATGCAGGAATAAGAGTCTCATGCAGGAATAAGAGTCTCATGCATTCTTGAAGCCAAAAGAAATTTATATCCTTGAGAAAAGGATGGGTGTGGGAGATGGTGAGAGATGAGGCCAAAGGAGTCAGCAATGCTCATATCATGCAGAGATTTATAGGTGAGATTAGGTGATTGACTATTAGTGTATAAGCAAAAAGGAGCCAGTGGAAAAAAGGATGTCAGTCAGACAGATATTAAGATGAGCTTTAAACTTTTGAGTGATTGCTTGGGCTAAAGTGTGGAACACAGATTGGATAGGAACAATATCAGAGATAATGAGAGCAGTGAAGAGACTAGACAGTTCCAGTAAGATGGTGGTGGCTTACCTAGAAAGGGGACATATGGTAGGTAGACTCAGAAACATTTAATGCTATATTGGCTATTGAGGAAAGAGACAGTGTGGTATGCAGATATCTGGACTAAGCAATCGAGAGATGATCTACATAAATAAGAGCAAGGCTCACGCAGAAGGTAACATGTTCCTTTTAGACACACTAAATCTGAGATGCCTCTAAGGCTTTCCTGACCCGCTCCTCAGAGTTCTCCACCTCAGAGAAAGGCACTAACATTCACACATGTGTTATTTGCTTTACTCTTCATATCCAAATGATTACAAGCCTCAATATATAAATTCCTTTCTAAAGTCTTTTTAATCTGTCCAGTTCTTTTCCCTACCAACCCTCTTGTTAAAACATTATCATCTCTTATCTGGATAACTTCAAATGGCTCTGAACCTGTTTTCACTTTTCCCCTACTGCAATCTCTTCTCTACTCTGAAGCCAGAGTGAGCTTTTTAGTACATGAATCTGATCTTGTCATCTCCCATCATATTCCTACTACTTAAAACCTTTCACTAGCTTCCCGTTGTTCTCAAGATTAAGACCAAATCCCAAATCAGCCTACAAATCACTGAATGACCTGGCTTCTACCTTTCCAGTATCATATATCACCTTTCCCCTACCCATTCCCCCATTCTCCTCCACTCCAACAAACACTGGGTCCTTTTAATCCTGCGATGGCATCTTGAGTCTCCTTCAGCGGGCTCTGAATATCATGCTCTGTTTTCACCAGAAATTCTGTTCTGTAGACATTTCAACGCTTTCTCATTCTATTGACTGCAGCTTTACAAAGCATTTCCTTAGGGAAAAAGCTTTTACTGACCTGTTTAGACCAAACACCTCTTTCACAGGTCCCCATAGCACCATGCACCTGTCCTTTGCTGCACTTGTCAAAGTTGCACTTTTGCATATGTGTATGCAATTGTGATTGTATCTCCTGATCCACCAAGCTTCAGGTTTCTAGCCTGAAGACTGGGTCTGATTTTAACTCATTTCTGGGTTTCCAGAACTTAGTCTGATGTTGGAAAATGGTGAGCATAGATACTTCTTACTTCTTGAATGAATAAATGTAAGCAGAGAAGTACAGTGCACACTTTATGTATAAATACGAAGCTTAAGAGACAACCCTGGTTGGGTCATATGATTCAGGCGTCTTTAGAATAAAAATAATTTCAGTGATGGGAGTGAATCAGATCACTCAAGAAATGCACACAGAATGAAAAAGACAGGAAGGGAAGGAAGGAAGAAAGAAAGAAAATCAAGGATGTGTTGATTACTGTTCTCAGTTGTTGACATAAAAGAATAATCTGTGTTTAAGCAGGAAATAAATTTGTTTTTGGAGTTTCCAGTGGTTTACAGAATCTGATTCAGAGATCCATGCCTGGAACTAGATGGGAACAGTACTAAAGCCTATGATGAGGCATTTCTAGGGAAATAGTGAAGCTCACACAGTTTCTGCCAGTTCCCTGATGACTTGCAGTTCATATAGACAATACTGGAGAATAAACACTAGAAATTCTGCTACTCGAGTCAGCAAAGAGCTAGAGTCCTCAGCAGGTGGTTAATGCCCCAGACACCTGCTTCTTCATCTTCACTGAATTTCCAATTGTAGTACCTTGAGAGTCAATCTGGTAAGCAGAACCTAGGTCACATGCCTCACTGCAGTAACAAAGGGAACTGAAAAAGTAAAATTTTAGGCTTTTACCTTGAGAAGATGAGTCATAATACAAGAAGTTATAAAAATAGAGAGATACCATTCCAAAGAAGATAAGTACACCCCCCCCCCCATATAACAAATACATGCTACAATGGCTTGGAAGGAATTCTTGAAAATATCAATATATAATAGAAGGTTAAGCAAGCAGAACTACCTAAGGAAACCAGAGAGATATTAGGAAAACCAGGATGATGTGTTATTAGAGACGATATCTGAAAAGAGTGTTCTGCAAACGGAGGATCGGTATATCAAATGCTGCAGAGAAGTTTAATAGGGCACAGACTGAGGAGTATCCATTGGGGACTGGCCAGAAGGAGGTCATTAGTCACCATGGAGGTGTCAGTTTCTGGGGATAATGAGGTAGAAGGCAAATTATAGTATATTAGGGAATGAGTGTGAGGTAAGAATACAAAGAGAGTAAGTATAGGATGTTATTTCAAGAAATTGTGAAAGAAGAACTAGCAGTATATTATGGGATTAAAAAGGCTGGCTATTATCGTTTCTTCCAAAGGGAGAGACTTCAACATGTTAGATGGACCCATTCGAGATGGAAAGGTTGAAAATATTCAGATGAGGACATTAATGGAGCAAAGTCCTTGTTGTGATGCTCAGCAGAGGTTGAAGACCCAACTCTAAAGAGGAAGACGGTTATTCGCTCTACTGAAAAGGCAGGGAAGTATCAAAGGAAAATACGGGTGAATGAATTTGCCGGTTTGCTGGCAAGAACAGTGAGAGTGGATTTGGTGCAGTCAGGTTTTTGTTAAGCAGAGGGTAGAGAGCATTTGAAATAGAGGAGTGGAATGTAAGAAATACATTCATTTCCGTGGGCAGCATTCACAGTCCAGATAAGTTTGGAGCAAAGAAATGTACAATGGCACCAACTGCATGATTTTATGATTTTCTTCTGTAGGCTTCAGTAGTCTAGTTGTTAGAATAGAAAATTCAGGCCAGGGTTGTCTAAAGGGACTTTTTGCAATGATGAAAATGTTCTACTCTGTGCTGTCCAATACAGCGGCCTCCAGCCACACATGGCATTTAGCACTTGAAATGTGGCCAGAGTGACAGAGAAACTACATTTTTAATATTTTCATTTTTATTACTTAAAATTTAAGTTTAAAATAAACACAGGTAGCTAGGGGCTACTTTATTACACATTGCAGATTGGGAACTGGGATTTTGCAATTTAGCTTGAAAGGACAGTGGCACTAGGAAGTTCAGAACATTGACAGTAGAATGGCTGAATGGATAATGGATTCTAGGTGACTTAGAAAGTAGTTAATGGAAAGAAGGAGAAATGTTGGTGTTACAGAAGAAGGTGCCCCTTAACGTACAACTGCAATTGTAGAAAGAGCTAAACGAAAGAGCTATAGAAGCTGAGGAGGTTAAGATTAAAAAAACAAACAAACAAATCCAAATTTAGCCTTTTAGAAGTGGGAGAATTCTAGATAATCAACATTCATTGTCTTAAAGCTGAGGTAAACCTTATGAATATGTTGCAGAAGTGAAGTGGAAAGGGAAATGTTGGGGGGGAGGGATCAATTAAGAGTTTGGGATTAACATACACACACTACTGTATATAAAAGAGGTAACCAACAAGGACCTACTGTATAGCAGGGGGAGCTCTACTCAATATTCTGTAATAACTTATATGGGTAAAGAATCTGAAGAAGAATAGATATATGTATATGTATAACTGAATCACTTTGCTGTACACTTGAAACTAACACAATATAGTAAACCAACTATACTCCAATAAAATAAAATTAAACACATACACACTATTGGTACTATGTATAGACAACAGATGGGAACATACTATATAGCACAGGAAACTCTACTTAATACACTGTGGTGTCCTAAATGGGAGGGAAATCCAAAAGGGAAGGGATATATGTACATGTATGGCTGATTCATTTTGCTGTGCAGAAGCTAACACAACATTGTAAAGCAACTGTACTCCAATAAAAATTAATTTAAAAAATTTAAAAAAAGAAGTGAAGTGGGACTTCCCTGGTGGCACAGTGGTTGAGAATCCACCTGCCAATGCAGGGGACACAGGTTCGAGCCCTGAGCTGGGAAGATCCCACATGCCAGGAGCAACTAGGCCCGTGAGCCACAACTACTGAGCCTGCGCATCTGGAGCTTGTGCTCTGCAACAAGAGAGGCTGCAACAGTGAGAGGCCTGTGCACTGCGATGAAGAGTGGCCCCTGCTCACCACAACTAAAGAAAGCCCTCGCACAGAAACGAAGACCCAAAACAGCCAAAAATAAATATAAATAAATAAAAATTAAGAAGTGAAGTGAAATAGTAATGATGAGGTGGAAGAATTGAAGTTGTGGCTCTTGACTAATTGGGTGATGCTCCTAACTCTACCTGTTGGGGAGCAGGTAGAAACATGTTGAACTGGTTTTGATTATTTACAAGACTGGGGAGGGGTTGCTACTTGCATTTAAGGGCAAGTCAAGAATTCCCAGTATCCCGAGGTAAATAAAACAGACTCAAGCATAAAATATTTACTTTCATAATGCCAATAGGACCCCACAGAGAATCAATGCCTAGGAATTTGGATGAGTCATGTAGGAATGTTGAATTACCTCCTCATAGAACTAGGAGGCAAGAGGAGGGTTTTAAGAAAGAGGTCATAATCCTCAGTGACTTAGTTTAAGATATTAGGAGTTTAGTAGATGACAAAAGTGAGAAGGGGAGACAGTCACATATCAAATGATGTTAAGTTCCAAAGGATCAGACATTTGACACTGAATGAAAAATTAGAAGCTTGTAAGCACACTAGAAAGTGAGGAAAATATTAACCCACTTCTGGACCATGCATGAAAAAATTAGTCATACTGCCTTAGGTGGGTTACAGGGGAAACATGTATCCTTCAGGTGAAAACAAAATTTCTTTCAAAGTATTTGAGGGCATTCATTTAAAAGGCTGACAGTAAAGGAAAGTTATTTATATTTAATGTGAAATTATAATTGCATGGAGCAGCAGTCTTCAAACTGATAGGTACATCCTTAGGGGCTCATGAAAATGTTCTGAGGGCTGAGACGCAGGCACGTTTAAGAAATCAGTTTAGAAATACTCGGCTTTCAAATGTACACTTCCTTAAACTGTTGTGCTCAGAACACATAGTGGAGGTACCTATCATGCTGGTCTTCCTTTCTCATCTACTCTTTCACAGTAACATTCTTTCCAGTGAAAGGAAGATAAAGGCATACCTCTATTCAATCGAAATCTAACCATGGTATGTTTCTCCAAAATGAAAAAAAAACACAAACTTTGGGATGCAAAACAAAAAATCATTTCAGGCTGTAGGTGTCAGCAAAGCCTCTTTTAACCAAGACAGCATAGATCACACCATGCTTATCATTAAAAGAAGCATTTTCAATACAATTTCACCTTTTTTATAACTACTGACATAATAAGTAAAAATGTATACTTTTGATCAAATATGTAAAAATAACTCAAACTATAAGTGTATTTTAAAACTTAGGAAAGCATTTATGGTCACTGAAAATTTTTTAAAAACACAATTTCAGTGTACTAATGTATTCCTATCATACTCGAGGAAAGATATACAACAAATTGTTGTTATCCTATACAGAAAAGTCAGTTTCCATCAAGATGAGAGTTGAAAAATCAAACCAAAACACAAGAGAATTTTTCTGAATTTATAATATTTTCCTTGGAGAATTTCATAGAAACTAGAGAGAGAAAAGGAAACTTAAAATTAGTAACAAAAGATAATGTCTTTCCTTCAGATAAATTCTATATTTATACAATGAGATGAATTAAATGTTTTAGAAGCATTCTCAAAGTAAGATTACATAGATAAATGAAATCTAATTTTATAATTTTAATATTTATATTTAGAATTTTAATATTCTTTATTTGGAGGAAAATTTTCCTTATACATAATTCAACCCTTCCTGATTGATGCTTAAATGTAGTATTTTTTTTCCTGTCTTGATCACTCTCCTTCATAACTAATTTGGTCTTCTGTTTGAATCAATCTATCATAGATATATACTTAGATCAATAAATTGCTTATTTTGAGTTATCTTAGAATTTGAGTCCTCTGAGACTTTTTATTCAAGTATAGTTGATTTACAACAGTATATTAGTGTCAGGTGTACATTCTCGGAGATTTTTAACAGAATAAGTCCTGCTCTGAACTGCAGGACTCCACCTACACCAGATCTGTGGTTTCCCAGGGTCTATTTTCCTCATATCCATAGACATCCCTATCAACAGATAATTTTCTTAGAACAATTATTTGTTTTCTCATATTTTACAGGACATTCCACATATTAAACAGTACATGTTTTGAATAAATAGATCTCCTTTACAGAAGAAGTATACAAAATAAGGAATCATTTGATTATAACACTTTATATATTGTTTAAATTTATATTTTTTATTCCTCTTCATAACACAATAGTCTGATATAAGACAGATGAGATCAGGAGCCATAAGACCACATCCCACACTGAGGTGAGCAACCTTAATTGTAATTGTTAAATTGTAAAATAGGAAGACTTATGCAGGTGATACTATTGTAGAAACATCTCTAAACTGATTAAAGTTCTCTTTGTAAATACAACAAAAACTAGGCAAGAAGAAATTGTGTAAGGAGGAAGTGTTATGCATCTAGATTAGAATGTTCACTTGTAAAAGAATTACTCTGATCTACTGTACTAGGTGTAGGAATTTGCTACTATGCTGATGATTTGGAGACAAATTGCCATTCAGCATTACCAAAAGATTATATAGAGGGGTTGAATTACAAAATGTCATGCTGAGGAGTAATCTACAACATCTTATAGACCTTTAAGACTGTCAGTATCAGGCATCTCAGATGTTGTAACGTGTGCTAAGGCAGATGCTCCAAAGTTTACCCTCCCTGTTCCTCCATCTCTTTCCACAACTCCTACTCTTGATGTTCTTTTCTTCTAAACTTCTACATCCTCTTACATATTGAATTTCTTTCTCTTCTATTCCTGTCTCCCATATTTTCAAGTTTGGACCCAAAGGCAGAGGTAAGCTTATTTAGGAATGTCATCACAATTTAGCTACTCACCAAACCAAATAACTGATCTGTAAACAGGTAGTTACAGAAGGGGAATTTGAGGATGAAGCCTTAAGGAATCAAGGAAGATTTTGGAATTTGGGGGACAAGGCACAGTACCAATGTCATCTGGTTAGTAAAAGGAAAGAATGGATTTGAACCCTATGGGCCACACGATGAGATTGAGACAAAAATACATTTTAAGATGGAAAAAAACTAAGTTCAAAAGCAACACCAT
This sequence comes from Lipotes vexillifer, assembly GCF_000442215.2. Taxonomy (NCBI): domain Eukaryota; kingdom Metazoa; phylum Chordata; class Mammalia; order Artiodactyla; family Lipotidae; genus Lipotes; species Lipotes vexillifer. The sequence goes on along the minus strand of NW_006775759.1, from coordinate 317,223 downwards.
GGTGAAACTGATTTCTGATTGAGATTGCTAGAGTCCTCTACAGCTGCTGTGGTTCCTTGTCAGCCATTTACTGGTGAGGTATGATCCATGGTTGCTAACTGAAATTTCAACCATATTTAACAACTGTATATGTTTTGTAAATATAAGTGTAACTATCACTTTTAGAGTTAAATTTTTGAAATGAAAGTGTCTTTTTTCCTCATTATGTAAAAAAATTGATACATGTCCTTATTCATATAGAGGGACATAATAGTATTACTTAACTATCTGTAACAATAATCATTTTACTGTGTCTCTGTTTCTTTCTTAAATATTAAAGAATTGGGCTTCCTTGGTGGCGCAGTGCTTGAGAGTCCGCCTGCCGATGCAGGAGACGCGGGTTCGTGCCCCGTTTCGGGAAGATCCCACATGCCGCGGAGCGGCTGGGCCCGTGAGCCATGGCCACTGAGCCTGCGCGTCCGGAGCCTGTGCTCCGCAAATGGGAGAGGCCACAACAGTGAGAGGCCCGCATAACGCAA
>NW_006775759.1:277913-315968 GCF_000442215.2 Lipotes vexillifer | reverse complement strand
CCCATAAACGAAAAAAAAAAAAAAAAAAAAAAAAATTAAAGAATTAAATACATTTTTTTCTGAGCTTAGTTTGGCCTCAAATCCTGAAAAGCCTAAGTATTAATAAAGTTTGCCAAATTATATTTTAACTGTGTGAACTAGTGTATCAATACTAGAAGCTCAGTAGTAGAATTGAATTTTATTAGGCTATGTAATTTTTTTAGGCTACTAATTTGATTAGGTAATTTTCTAGCTCTTTTCTCTGCTTTACTGTAAGATTCCAAACTTAAATGGAACATGTGAAATAATTACAGTTCCCCTTTAGATTAAAATATAGTTAATCTATGTTATAGATTCAAAGAGTAGTTTGTTCTTTTTTTAATAATTATCCATTTAATTTTGGCTGAAGAAAGATATTGATATTGGAGACCTCATGTCACTGAAATATGCCTAACAAATTATTTCCTTGTTCTAAGTTTGCCTTTGAATAATTGACAGTGAGTTCAGAACATTTCTAGGAAATGCATTGTGTTTATTTTCCAAGCCTTTTATCTGTGACATCTTAATTACCTAATGGTCATTTTAACTACCCTTATTATTTCAAATTTATGATTTTATGCCAAAAGCATAAAGTATTTTCACCACCATTTATCTATATTTTAACCATTTTAAATAAAACTAACATAATTTCATAAAGAAATATCCATAAGCTTGACATGTTTAGAGATCATAAAGCAATTAGTGTACTTTGAACTTTTACACATCAAAACGCTAACTTTACGTCAGTAGAGGTAGCAGAAATCATAAAAAGAAAAATAAATTTGACTTCTTAAAATAAGAATAGCCCTAAAAAGTTCAGCATATTGGTGTAATGCATAATGACCTTTTTATTATTTAAGAATATCTAAATTACTATTGGGTAATCACATTTTATTTCTTTTAACCATCAAAATTTTATTTATTGGCTAAAAAGTCAAGCTTTTAGGTATTTAGGGTGCATTAAATGAACAACACTGATAAAGATGTTTGTTTTTTGGTACTTATATATTCTAGAGGAATGTGGGCAGAAAGTAAACTTTTAATGGACATTTAAAATTATACATTAGGATAGAAGATGGTACAGGCTATCAAAAAGAAAAAGAGAAAGAAAAAGAAAGAAAAGAAAAGAAGGGAAGGGAAGGGGAGGAAAGGAGAGGAGATGACAGGAGAGGAGATGACAGGAGGGGAGGGGAGGAGAGGGGAGGGGAGGGGAGAGGGGAGGAGAGGAGAGAAGGCTAAAGGGGGTCAGTATGTTGTGATGGCCAGGGGAGAATAAAGCTGAGGAGAACTCATTGTGAGAATGTGCAGGCCATATAGAAGGCATTTGCTAAATGGGACATGTCTTCCTTTTTGCTACCAATTTATTCATGATTTCAAGAAACAAAGTACTTCTGTAAAATTATGTCTAACACCAGTGTAAATAATGTTTTCTGAAAAAATAGATCTGATCACTTGTACATACTTCAAAGGTTATCACTTTTATTTTGTTATTTCCAAGTTCCAAGATTAAGTACATGCATTTGGAATAGCATTTGTTTAGTTTTAGACAAATACTAAAGGGATATTCCTGTTTACGTACCATCCTAACGTAGTTTAAGGCTAATTTTGAGTGAAAAATTTTTGGCCAAGGGCTCAAGTCACATTTTAATTATGATATCATCAGCTGGGTTTATCTATGCAGTTCAAGTAGTTACAAAAAAATAGTTAACTGGTTTTCATAGAAAGCTGTCTAAAACTTCAAAATGTTACTACATAGTATACTATAGATTATTTCTTGTCTTTTCCTGTTTTTCTTTGCATGTCTTCTTATTTTATTTTACTACTTTCCTTTATTGGCTAGCACACATACCAAGCCTCAGGTTGTTCATCATTGAATGATAGAATAATTGCAGGATTATTGTTGATAGTAATAATATGCACTGCAAGGACAAATATATACTAATAGCTATTATTTGCACAGTGTTGGAACATTTGTTTCAGACCTATAAGCTGATCCTTAATTACAGATTGGAACTTGCTGTCTCTGACATACAAAATGATGGTATATCTCAATCCAAGAGAATATTTCCATGTTTTAAATATATTTATTTGCATATCTATTTAAAAATATCACATCCCTATTAGCTACAACACACCTTGAGGGTTACAAGAATGAATAATATTGTTTAACCTGTCAAAGAAAGAAAGAGAGAAAAGGAGGAAGGAGGGATGGAAGGAAGGAAGGAAGGGAGGGAGGGAGGGGGAAGTATAAAGGGATACAGGCAACAGTGCAACAGTCAACATTGTGCAACAGTCATTGTTATAGACATTGCAACCCTATAATACCTTAAATACCTTAACAGAGGTCCAATATACTATAAAAGCTTAAAGTGAGTATAAATTACTTTCAGCTGAAGCAAGCAGGGAGGGTTTGTGGATGAGGACATAGCATTCTTCAAGGGGAGGCAAACAGTGAGGAATAATTAATTTAAAGTTATTGAGCACCTCTACATTCCAGATATATTTCTAGGTCCTTTCCTTTTACAAATTTTATTTCACTTTATCTTTATAACAACCCCAGGAGTCATCATCATCTTCATCTCCACCTTTCAGGTAAAGTAAATAAAATTCATAAAATCTAACTCTTCAAAATGACACAGTGAGTTTTCTCTTCTTCAGAGACTATTACTTTATGAAAATATCTTAATGAGACACTATAAAGTCACATCCTGTGTGACCATAGAAAATTGAGAGCCTTCTAGAATATTGCTGATGGCTTTTCTAAACATTTTTAATCCTCATTCTGAGCAAGTGCTCCTGGCACCAACTCAGGCAATTGAATCTAAACTTCACCAGTCAGAATGGCCATCATCAAAAAATCTAGAAACAATAAATGCTGGAGAGGGTGTGGAGAAAATGGAACCCTCTTGCACTGTTGGTGGGAATGTAAATTGATACAGCCACTGTGGAGAACAGTATGGAGGTTCCTTACAAAACTACAAATAGAACTATCATATGACCCAGCAATCCCACTACTGGGCATATAACCTGAGAAAACCATAATTCAAAAAGAGTCATGTACCAAAATGTTCATTGCAGCTCTATTTACAATAGCCCAAAGATGGAAACAACCTAAGTGTCCATCATCGGATGAATGGATAAAGAAGATGTGGTACATTCATGTTGGATTCTTCTTAATGTATTGTTTTCTTCCAAGCATGAACACATGCTTCCTTTACTCACTCAGATATCATTTACACAAGGCTGTTGAATTTGTCAGAATTTCATCACCACTTAATGATTTCAGAAGAGGACTTTTGTGTAGGGGAAAGAAAAAATAAAAACACCAAAACTGAATATTATTCTAAGTATCCCTAAAGACTATTAGCTAAAATCCAAGAGAGTCTTCCCAAGATATGACACTTCTTGACCCCAACATCTCTCCTATGATGTAGTTTGTCACTTTTGAAATCAGTTACCCATATTCTGTCATATCTAGCTAGATTCAAGGCCCCCAAAACTTTGTCTCGAGGTGACCAATGGAAGTCAAAAATCACCTAGCAGGTAAACATGTTTCTCACACTTAAAGGATAATCTTTTACATCATTTTGCTGAACAGTTCGACACCTCTTTAACCTAAACTTTACCAGTCAAGATTTTGTAAAAATAAACAAGGCAAAACAGGTTTTTAGGAGTGACAATGGAATGAAGAAATGTCTGCATTGTATTTTGTATCAAAGATAACTTTTATATCTTGCCTGAATATGCCAGTATACAGAGCTTGATGCTGAACTAGGGTCTATTTTATTCCATATCTAATTTTTTACTATGTTTCACATAAAGTCAAGTATATTTCAGTAGTTTTGGAAAGAGAGTCCTGAAGGCAGAGAGGGGAGGAAATTGAAGGCAAGTTTGAGAAAAAGCAATCGGCTAGTTGAATGAAGCACAGGTTATGTTAAGGAGGGTATTGTAAGAACTGATTGGAAAGATAATTCAATTTCACTCCAAATATGAATAACTAATAGTAAGATGTTTGGACACAATTCACCAGGCACCATGTAGCCAACAAAGTGGAAACTTGGGAAGATAAAAGAAGCAAGAGATAAAAATTCCACAGCCTAATGTAAAAAATGGAGTTGCATCAATTGTGTCCATATAACTAACCTGGAACAATTACTTATTCACCCACAACATCCCACATAACTGCCCACCCATCCCATTGCCTTAGTTCCAACTTTTGAATATACTATTCTATATATTGTCTAGACACTAGTGCAATATTCTCTTTTGGGATTTAGTAACTGTTCTACCTTTGCCCTAGTAGACTGGAGGATTCAGACTGTTCTTTACTTCCTGATATTGCCCCTGACTAGCTACCCCAACTGCCTTGGATAGAAAACTGAATAACAACCAAAACAGTATGCCTTATCTTTAGAAAACTTTCATTAAGTTAGTGAGCTTAAATGTTTACTTAATTTTTTATCTCTAACCACATACTCTACTTTTTCCCATAGGTTTTCAGTAAGGCATCAAAGATGAAATTATCTTTGTTTTTTCTATTATATCTTCTCAGGAGGACTTCTGGTTTTCCTTAGAGTGGTCCTGTATGCCCTATTGATTCATTATATTACTTGTCTGGTTGCTTTACCTATTTTAACAGTAGAATGAACTGGGCTCAGACAGAGGTATGTATCCATGATTTTACTTATAATTTTAAGTTCTCCCCCTCATTCTCTGGTTCTTTCAGACCTCTTACTTACAACAGCAAAAATTGGAGATGGAATTTTTTAATTTTAATTCAGCATAATGTGCACAATAATACAAAAAATCAGGATTACCTTTTCTACATTTTCCTTCCCAGGGTATGCGTTGACAATATGGCTTTCATCTTCTCACCATCCAAAACATTCATGAAGCCTCTGCAATGGCTGCTTTGACAAAAAGCTTCCAACAGAATGAGAACATCTCGATTAGATTAGAAAGGCCTATTCAGGTATTGCTAAATTATCTTTCTAAAAGAGTATATATATGTTTTTTTTCTTTGTTTCCTAGGTGAAGAAGGTAGTAATAGAGACCTGTAATAGTATAGTCAACCAAGACACATATGTTCTTGATCTCTTGGTTTTTGTAAGATTTCCCAATTTCAAGACATTGGACAATTATTAACTAAATTCCACATATTTTTAAGTTAGCAAACTCACAGTTTGTGGAGAGTCTGAATTTCCTAAACTTGTCTTGGCAATCCAGGTGCAGCTGGTAGGCCACAGAGTTTTTTCTAAGAAAAGTATGATCAATGTACAATGTTTTGTATTGTGTGAGTTTATGGATATACTTCTATAAAAATGATCAGCTTAATCTCCGCAATGTTTGCCAGATATTTGTCAGATGTGTTTTAAGAGTTAAAGAATATTCTAAGTGCATTAATAACTTTTAATCTACTCTGTTTGCCTGTGCAACATGATTTTATTGTTATATTACATGAATAATTCTATTACTATAATAATATTTTATAAAATTCTGTTGCTATTATACTATTACAGCCAGAATATTCTTCTGAATACTTAAGGGACACAATATAAGTACTGGAACATTGTCTTTATAAGCAGTCAGTTTTATCAAAAAAATTTTTGATCTCTGTTCTTAGGGACTATGATCTTAGTATTTTAACTGGTCTTCTTTCATGTGTTTGTTCATTCATTCAAAAATAACATATTAGCTGAATCTGTCTACATAGTACTTGACATCTATTGACCAATTACTAATTTATTTTTTATTACCATCTGAATTATAATTTTCTCAGCTAAGAGATAATATAGCCTATAAACTACACTAGATCCTGGAAAGGTAAAGTTCTATATCATGCCTTACGAATTATAAAAACCATTGCTCTGTGGTTTACACCACATTTGTATTATAACATGACCAAAGAATATTCTGTCTTGGTTACTCTCAGCTTATTAACAAAAACTTCTCTTCCCCATTTTCATCATTTTCTTTCAGAATAGCCAGTGGAAAATCATTTGTCGACCTAGATATGGACGATGTACACCACTAAAGGGCCAGGAAGTCACTATAAAAAATGAAGACTATGTGGAACTTGTAACAACAGAAGATGAGAATATGTGATAATAATAATTTAAAAAAAAGATCTGAGTTGCATCAACAAGGCCTCTTCCAAAGTATTTGTTCTAGTATTTCCCCCAAATTTCAAAGAGATGTAATTGATAAGCCAAAAAAGAAAGAGTTCCTTTATCAAATATGTTTTTTAAATATTACATTCTATAACCTTTCTCTAGGAAATTTATAAACACCTTAGTGACTTAAAGGTTCTGAAAACTCATATAGATTAAAAAAACAAAGCCTTTCATAGTCTTTAACCAACACTTATCAAATGTATTTGATCATAGTTTTTTTTTTCCCCCTTACCTGGTAACATTTTGCAAAGTGCTATTTAGTTTGCAAAAATGCAGATTCAGATTTATCAGTTGAGCACTGCAGGCAAAAATATAAGTAACAATCTCAAGACTGTTGGAAAACCACTGATTGTCACACAATTTTTAAAATTTATTTTACTCAGGATCCTTGAAGTAGAATAACACTCACTGACAAGAAAGAAGTCCCTTCTTGTGTCAAAACTTGTAAGTCTCCAAGGGTTATAGTTTCTAATTAAATCTTCTTGGAATTTGAAGGAAACCCCATCTTACACTAATTACTTTCAGAGTTATAAGGATAAGAATACCTTCCATGGTGAATGCAATATGTAAATACTCTTTTAGTGAGTTCTTTTCATAGATTTGTGAAGCCATATTTTTTCAAATAAAACACTTCCTGATCAATGTTTCTTACATGATCAAAAAAAAAAAAAGAAAGTCATAAAAATAGGTATGATTGCAGGGCACTTCAATTTTCAAATTAATTAATTATATGAGCATTATTATTGTATAATATAAAAAGAACTCAGGAAATAAAATTCACAGAACTTATTTTTCATTTCCTATCTATCTACGGAGATACATGGACTTCTCCATCTGGCACACATACCACCAAGCATGGTGCTAGGCATTAAGATTAAGACAAAAAAGATTCTTGCTCATGTTCTAGTGGAAAAAAACAGGAAATAAACAAATAAATTAAAATGTGCTATTATTACCAGATTATAAATAACATGTAGATGTATATTATCTACATTAAAACTCTCTTAGGTGCTAGGTACCCCCTTTACCAATAAATGCAAGTCTAGCCATAGCCTATGCATTCTGATTTGCTACTATGCATCAAATCTTAATGATTTAAAGATTATCAAGCTACTGATTATTTGGTTTATCAGGACAGTTTTTTTTAAATAATTATTTAATGATATCTGACCAGAAGTTGACAACAAACTTGCAGAATTAACAATAAGGCTATCTGAAATATGGATTTACATATGTTATTATTAACAACAGACCTCTCCCAAAGTGTCTATTTCATGTTAAAGACCTTGTAATGAATAATTTCAACTATGACAGTCATTAAAATCAAAGACATAAATGAACTAAATCTTAAGCTAGATTTTAATCACTGTATTGTAATGTTAAACTGAAATTTCAAAAATTATTCAAATTTTCAATGCATTTCTTCAATTCTAGGAGTGACTGGAAAGACTCAATATGCATATAAACATTCAATTTAGCAAATTTAGGAACAGACTAAATATATACCTATAAAAGAATGAGTAGTAATTTAGAGTAATACCATATAATGTAATATTGGGTAGACATTTAAAATCACAGTTCTATCATCTACGTATCTATGTTGAAATATGCTTACAACATTTGTAAATAAACAAAATTTTCAGTGCATATATGTTAAAATTATAATACACAAGTTATTTGAAAGCAAATAAAATTTGAAAACAGTATATTTGTAAAATAAGAAATTATATATGATTTCCTTTATTATTGTTACTATTGTCATTGTTATGGTGACTGACATATGGTGCATGGTTTAAAAGAGAAAAAACATTAAAAGGAAATTGAACCATATAATGTACCTAATCTGGAAGTTTTATAAAATGTGCTGCAGCTGAAAATATAGTATATGCAACAATCATAGTGTTAAACAAATGCATATGTTTACCCTTTGGTTACTAATTCCTCAAGGGCAGCTTCTTCCTTGCAAAGAGTTTTTCAGAGATCCACCTTCTGTTCTGAAGTGGAAGTGAATCATTTCCTTGGTTACACTCAATCCTTAATTTTCCCAAGGGAAATTTCCTAAAACTATTCTTTCCTGATTTTCTTCCTCTCAGGTTGCTCCTGCGCAGTCTCTGGTCTCCTTTGCAGCCATTCTTCCTTTGTCCATCCCTGAAAATCACTGCCCTCTGAGGTTCTGTCCTTGAACCACTTCGCTTTTCACTCTATACCCATTCTAGGCAAATTCATCAATTTCTGTGGATTCATTTACCACATGGTTACATAATGATGATTCTTTTTTTTCCTTTTTTACGTCTTTATTAGAGTATAATTGCTTTACAATAGTGTGTTAGTTTCTGATTTATAACAAAGTGAATCAGTTATACATATACATATGTTCTCATATCTCTTCCCTCTTGCATCTCCCTCCCTCCCACCCTCCCTATCCCACCCCTCTAGGTGGTCACAAAGCACTGAGTTATCTCCCTGTGCTATGCGGCTGCTTCCCACTAGCTATCTATGTTACATTTAGTAGTGTATTTATGTCCATGCCTCTCTTGCTTTGTCCCAGCTTACCCTTCCCCCTCCCCATAACCTCAAGTCCATTCTCTAGTAGGTCTGTGTCTTTATTCCTGTCTTACCCCTAGGTTCTTCATGACATTTTTTTTCTTTTTTTTCTTAAATTCCATACATATGTGTTAGCATATGGTATTTGTCGTTCCCTTTCTGACTTACTTCACTCTGCACGACAGACTCTAGGTCTATCCACCTCATTACAGATAGCTCAATTTGATTTCTTTTTATGGCTGAGTAATATTCCATTGTGTATATATGCCACATCTTCTTTATCCATTCATCTGATGATGGACACTTAGGTTGTTTCCATGTCCTGGCTATTGTAAATGGAGCTGCAATGAATATTTTGGTACATGATTCTTTGAATTTTGGTTTTCTCAGAGTATATGTCCAGTAGTGGGACTGCTGGGTCATATGGTAGTTCTATTTGTAGTTTTTTAAGGAACCTCCATACTGTTCTCCATAGTGGCTGAACCAATTCACATTCCCACCAGCAGTGCAAGAGTGTTCCCTTTTCTCCACACCCTCTCCAACATTTATTGTTTCTAGATTTTTTGATGATGGCCATTCTGACTGGTGTGAGATGATATCTCATTGTAATTTTGATTTGCATTTCTCTAATGATTAATGATGTTGAGCATTCTTTCATGTGTTTGTTGACAGTCTGTATACCTTCTTTGGAGAAATGTCTATTTAGGTCTTCTGCCCATTTTTGGATTGGGTTTTTTGTTTTTTTGTTATTGAGCTGCAAGAGCTGTTTATAAATTTTGGAGATTAATCCTTTGTCAGTTGCTTCATTTGAAAATATTTTCTCCCATTCTGAGGGTTGTCTTTTTGTCTTGTTTATGGTTTCCTTTGCTGTGCAAAAGCTTTGAAATTTCATTAGGTCCCATTTATTTATTTTTGTTTTTATTTCCATTTCTGTAGGAGGTGGGTCAAAAAGGATATTGCTGCAAATTATGTAATAGAGTGTTCTGCCTATGTTTTCCTCTAAGAGTTTGATAGTTTCTGGCTTTACATTTAGGTCTTTAATCCATTTTGAGCTTATTTTTATGTATGGTGTTAGGGAGTGATCTAATCTCATACTTTTACATGTACCTGTCCAGTTTTCCCAGCACCACTTATTGAAGAGGCTGTCCTTTCTCCACTGTACATTCCTGCCTCCTTTATCAAAAATAAGGTGACCATATGTGAGTGGGTTTATCTCTGGGCTTTCTATCCTGTCCCATTGATCTCTCTTTCTGTTTTTGTGCCAGTACCATACTGTCTTGATTACTGCAGCTTTGTAGTGAATTGAGACAACTTCTATCCACATTTGAGCAGGGTTTATATTGTCTAAAACTCAAATTTGTACTTTTAAGTAGCTCTCTGAATTCCTTTTGGAGATATTGATTTCCTCTATTGTATGTAGTCTTAGTGTGACGGCATGTACACATACCTGGTTTCCCACTAAGAAAGCTCAAAGAACCAGATCCTAGCTCTTCATGCTTTGTGATAGCCAACAGGACCCAAGCTTGACAATCAGACCTTCTCTCCTGGACTCGTAAATCTTTACTGAGTAACCCCAAAGTGAAGAGAAGTTTAGATATTATGGTCCCCCCACTGTTTAGGGTTCAGACTATTCCAGCTAGCTCCCCTTGCTGTTCTATCTTCTACCATTCAGAGATACCTTTTAAATTCTCCTTTAGTTCTGAATCCTCCTCTCCAATAACATTTTGCTTAAGATAGCCAGAGCTGGTTTCAAGGGTTTGTAACCAAGGACCAAAAACATCAGGTGTTTGAAAAGCCCCTGATTCCTTAGTTTTAGAACAAAAATAGAGAAATTTAGATGCAAATAGAGAAATGACAACCATGATCCTAGAAATGGTGAGGTGAAATTTCAAATTAGGCACTTACCTAGTCTTTCTCTGACCATATACGTGTTATTATTTCACCAAATACCACCAAGAACTGAATAACGTTATGTTACCCAGGCCCTCCCAGAGCATTACACCCCCTAAAAATCCACACAATCCAGTCACTTTCCTCTGCTACATCCACCAAATTCTAGGTGTCCTATATCTCTCACTGGCATAATTCTAAAATCTTCTAAGTTACTGAGTCTGAAAAATAAACAAACAAAATTATTGAGTATGGAAAATCAAGTTATATCTTGATAAGGAGTAATTAGGTGAAATACTACCTTTACCAAAATTTAGGATTTAAAACAGGTGAAGTTATGATTTTTGGTAAAACTCCATTATATCACCCAAACACAGCTACATAGGACTTCTCTGTCTTTTTTTTTTTTTAACATCTTTATTGGAGTATAATTGCTTTACAATGTTATGTTAGTTTCTGCTGTATAACAAAGTGAATCAGCTATACATATACATATATCCCCAAATCCCCTCCCTCTTGCATCTACCTCCCACCCTCCCTATCCCACCTCTCTAAGTGGTCACAAAGCACTGAGCTGATCTCCCTGTGCCGTTTGTTTCATAAATTTTGTAGACTTACATATCTTCAGTAATAGTCCAAAAATTTCTATATTTATAGGCCCCTTCATTTAGAATATTAGATGAAAGAGAATAACGTCACAAAATTAAGCAAAGTAACTGAAAGTGATGAAAAAAACAAGGACTATAAGTTAATCAAATCTTATGGTGGAATAAAAAAAAAAAGCCACAACTAAGGAAGATAAAAAATTGGAGGAATGCCTTTTCATAAATGTAAGTTCATAGTTCATTTTACTTCTTTTTATTTCCCTTTGTGTATTTCTCCCCCTCTTTTCTTTCACTGCTTCTTTCTCTCCTTCATTTTAGAAATTTTCCTTCCTTATTTCTGTTAACACTGGTGTACAAAATGATCAAACCTAATGGGCATGTGGTCTCAAAAACCTTAACCTCTAACTAACTAAAATATGAATAATTATCAATAAAACTGAAAGTCTTGAATCACTACTTTTTGAAAAGTTTTGATAACTTTTTTGACTGATATAGAGTGCTTTCCTATTTAAAAATCTTATTAAATTGTCGTATTCACCATATTGTTTTCAAGATGCCAAGAGATTGACAATTTCTTGACTTACATTTATTTTGAAACCCTTTACACAAGTTATGGATTTTGTGCCATAATATCAGTAATATTCCAAAACACTTAAGGAAATTATTCCTATGACAATTCTCATTCTCCAATGTAAATTTACTTAAGTCAATGAAAAAGAGATTTGACATTTTATTCAGGTGGTCCCTTCATTCTTGTGTTTTGCTTTCTTGCTCATTACTTTCCTCTTTATTTATGTTTTTTTCAGAATCATTCATCAGAGAAAAGCTTGACCTCATTTCTGATGGCTTCCTTGGTATTGATCTCCTTCCTTATTACCTTCTGTCCCCAAATCAACAGCCCCCCCAAAAAATCTGCAAACTTGGCTTGATTAAAATATTTGCATTGGATGGACTCTGAAATACTGTAAAATGTCTCAGGACCTCAGTTTCAGAAACTTTGAAGGGTCCATGATTTTATCCTACTTGTAACAAGATGGCCTGCCACAGTTCCAAGGATACCAGCAGAAGACTGCAACTCCTGAACAGAAGACTAAAGCTTTATTGGACGCAGGCAACCACAGGAGAGTATCAGCATTTGCACTCATTTCCCCAGTTTCTACAGTGTTGTATGAAAAGGCACTGTATTATGGGGAAGAACTCTAAATGTAGGGAACTCAAATTTTTATAATGAGCAGTAAGTTTGCCAGACTTTTACCCTGCAATGAAACATGATCTTTATTATAACTGGACAGACAACAGCCTGCCATTTATTCTGAACAGAGACACTATCTCTATCTTTCTAGGATGTTTACTTAAAAAAAAACCCTTGGGAAGATGGTTGAAAACAAAGGCAGCCAGTGCCTCTACTTGCAGGACATGAGGAAAAGAAAAAGATCCATGGGGGACTGTCTCTCAATAATTAGTGAAGGCCCAGAGTGGGTATCCAAATGTTTCTGTGAAGATAGATTCTACCCCAAACACTTGTAATTTTCCCTCATTTTTAAACTAATCCTTATTTTTAACTTTATGTAGTCTCTGCCAAAATGAATTCTGGATTTTAATATTGATTGGTAAGAGATTTATAGAAATAGTTGTTTGTTAGGCATATAGCACAACCCTTCTTCTCCAATATAAATGGGTAAAAGAAATAAAAGATAATATAAAGGAACAGTTATGCTTCTTGTTTGTTTGTTTGTTTGTGTGTTTGTTTTAAGAGAATAGAAATGGAAGCATGGAAAAATCATTGTATATCTGTATAAGATATAAGGTAAAGATTACATCCTACATTACCCTCTCCCCAAAATGTGAATGTGACATTAAAATAAGACTTTATAAAGCAAGTATTATGTTTAAAGGAAATTGATGTGTAGTAAGTTTAAATCATATATACAGTACAATTTAACATAAAGATTCATGTATAACATAAATTACAAATGAATGATAATTTAGATTAAAAATTGTGCAAAGTTATATGATGTTTTTATTGAATTTAAATACTGTAATATAGAAATTTATTAGTTGTCCCCTTTCTGAGTTAAAAAAAATATTCTAATTAGATGTCATAAAGCGGATACTGTTCAGCCTTTTAATATTTCATTGTTGTGGGGTTTTTTTCTCTTTTTTTTATTTGCGGTACACGGGCCTCTCACTGTTGTGTCCTCTCCTGTTGCGGAGCATAGGCTCCGGATGCGCAGGCCCAGCGGCCATGGCTCAAGAGCCCAGCCATTCCGCGGCATGTGGGATCTTCCTGAACCGGGGCATGAACCTGTGTCTCCTGCATCGGCAGGCGGACTCTCAACCACTGCGCCACGAGGGAAGCCCCTATTTCATTGTTTTGAAGAACTCTGATAAACTGTACAATCTACATGATTGAGACAAGGGCATTTTTAAGGACCATATTTGATATACCATAGAAGAGCCATTGTTTTCTAGATGACGGGTGCTTCCTTGTCTTGAGTGACCTATCTTATATTATACAGGATGATGCAGTAGCTTTAGGGCCAATGAAATGTCCTTGACCTCTGTCTTTAATGTCACCTTAAACAAAGATAGAGCTGAATATTTTGACTTCCTGTTTTGACTTAAAAATTTGTAACTCAGAAATAAATGTAAAGACTGAAACCAGAGAAAATAAATATATATAGTAATCTGAAATTTAAAAATAGGAAAGCCAGGATCAGAACTGGGTATGAGGCTAAAGATACTCCCTCTGAAGGTTGGGATGCTTAGGATTTTCCCTTTCGATTTTGGAAAAAAATAATTTTACTGCAGAAATATTAGTTTTTTAACCCATTAGAGCAAATTACATTTATTATATCAACACAGTGAATAAAACAATATATAAAATTATGATAAATATATATATTTTTTAATTTCAGAGACAATAAATGCAGAAAAAATGAAACACCATACAATGAAAATTTGATTTGTTTGCTTATCTAGTGTTTGAATACTTCACAACATCAAACCCATCATAACATTATTTTGTGAAAATATGTCCACAAAATTAATGACTGACAAAGGTAAATATTTTTATGATTGAGTAAAAACTTACAAAAATATAAAACCATTTCCCGAGAGAAAGACAAAAGATACGAAATTATTCTAAAGGGTAGACACAGCCAACACACATGTGGAAAGTGGCCCAGCCTGCTTATAATAAGTAAGATGCAACTCAATATTAAAATGATACAATTTTTTGTTCATCATTTTATGAAATTAACAAAGACATAAAACCCCCAAGTCAGATAAATAATATTTGGTGTAAAACTCATGGCCAAACAAGTACTTTCAAACATTAATTCTGCCTTTATAAATTGAAAATACACTTTCTGAAGGGCATTTGGAAATATTAATCAAAGGTCAGAAATGTTTATACTCTTTGATCATGAATTTCCAATTCCTCTTCTAGAAATATATGCAAAAGACATTGCTAGAAGGTATGCAGTAAAATTCATGTACATGTGTATACGTTACAGCCATATGCATAAAGGCAGAAAACAAAACCAAACTCTGAAAATTAAAAAACGTCCTTTAAATCGTGACTAAATAAATTGTAATGTATCTAAAATACAGTAAATTGTGGCTCACAGAACCTGAAAAGAGCCCCAGGGAATGAAAAAGATTATATTCCATCAGGATTGGAAATATTCCAACCAAAGAAATACACATTTATCTCTTTTACATTTTGAGCTTTAAAGAACAGGATCAGTTGCTTAAAATTTGTTACATATTAATAATCTATAAAAATGACACTAGGAAAAAGTGATAATGACATAACAAAACGTGGGTAAAAAAAGTAGTTTATGGTCCCACATGCCGCGGAGTGGCTGGGTCCGTGGCCACTGGGCCTGCGTGTCCGGAGCCTGTGTTCCACAACGGGAGAGGCCACAACAGTGAGGGGTCCGCATACTGCAAAAAAAAAAAAAAAAAAAAGTTTATGAAATCAAGGTAATGTACTCTACACAAACACTCGTGTATATAGCTAAAAAACATGCCACATTTTTACCAGTGACTTCGTATCTTTGGGTTGAGGGTTAATGAATTGTCTTTTCTTTTTTTTTTTTTTTTCTCTTACTGATTTTTAAAAATTGTGTAAATATTTATTTAAATAGTCACTAAACTCAAATCTACAACTGTTCTATATTAAGTAAAAGCTTGTGACTCAAACCTTATACCTCATTTTACAAGTTAAATGTCAGAAACTCTAAAATTGACTTTAATGTTTCAGTAATCTACTTGATTATAAATTTAAATAATAAAACAGAGAAATATGGTAAAGCCATTTGTTGGACTCTTATCTAGGACACAGAAAGCCTTTGGGGGTACATTTTAAAAATAAAGCACAGTGCTGAAGAGTGGGATCTCTGGAATAAAATGGCCTGGTTCAAATTCCAGCTAGCCATCTACGTATTAACCTGGAAAAGTTGTTCAACTATTGTAAGCCTTAGTTTCTTCATCTCTAAAATTGAAATAACAATAATATTTACTTTTTTGTGTTTCCATGAGAAAAATCCTAGTAATGAGAAAATCCTTTAAAAGTACTAACACAGTGCTTGAGTGTCTGGCTTGTTAAAAGTGCTCAGTAAATGCCAGCTCACACTGCTGTTGGAAGAATATGATTGCATTTGAGAGTTGGCACCACAATAATCAATGCATTGAGGAGAATGTCCTTCCTTGTCTCTTCAGGTGAGTGCTTAGAAACAAGGGAAGCTGGAGGCCAGGAACATAACCTGTGAATTATTGGAGCATAGAGGGATATAATTCCTTTATCCTTCTCAGAGAGTTTCCAGGCAGAGGAAGAGGAAGGTCCTGGAGGTACTTGGGCTGAAACAATCCATGGCCATCTTGATTTAAAACAACAAAAGGAAGTTACGACACCCAGGAAGAGCTGGGGTGAGGAGGAGTGGGGCAGATGTGAAGAGCACTGTAGAGTTTCACCTCAACACTCAAGGAGAAGGAGCCAGCCTTTCAGGCTTCTGCCTTCCTCAAAAGGAGAATTTACAATTTTCAAAATTCAAGTTCAAATTCTTCCTTTCCTGCATGGTCTTCTATGTTCTGCTTGCTGCCTTCCTTTTCAACTGTATCACTCATCACTTCCCTGGTGATTATGGTACACTTCAAACCAAGACCATTAACACACCTTCCCACCTCCACACATAATCCCCCTCCCCTGTTTCCGAATCTGAGTTCATACACTTTTACTCATCTCTCAGGACTCCATTCCTAAGCTTTTCATGTTGAGACTAACACTTGCTTTTTTGTGCATGCAACATTCTTGTGTTCTTCAACAATTATAGTACCTTTCAATATATAAAATTTATTAATGCATAGATTTGTGTCCCCAACAGAATTATTTTTGAGTTTTAATTGCATGCCACTACACACTTGCCATTAGTACTTTCCTCATCTGTAAACCTCTCTTTCACTTCTCAACTTTCCAAATCTTACCCAAATATCAATAGCCACTTCAAATTTCAGGCCACTTCATTCCATCATATGCTGTCTGTCTTCTGGACTTCTATTGTACTTTACTTATTATATCAGCCATTTAGAAATTAAATCCTGAAATTACTTCTATTTGTTAGATTTTAAATGACTTTTCATGTGCCTCTGTGAAATCTTTTCTACTCTATTACATTCTTCATCACTGTAGATTTTTTTTTACATCTTTATTAGAGTATAATTGCTTTACAATGGTGTGTTAGTTTCTGCTTTATAACAAAGTGAATCAGTTATACATATACATATGTTCCCACAACAATGTAGATTTTAATCATCAACCATGTTCAAAAAATCTTCAGCCTGGAACATACCAGCTCCACAGCCCCTCAATAGTATGTTTCACTGGGTCTATAAAAATTTAATTATATTGATAGTAATCCCTTTCATCTCCTTTATTTCCAAGAAAGACAGACGTTTGAACTTGAATCCCCCAGATAAAACGATCTCATTTTATTACCTTTTCAAAAGGGGGAAGATAACCCTTCTGTGTTGTCACCTGTATCTGGAGGTCAGACGAGGGGGAGGAATTGTCATTCTGCTTCTACTTCCACTTCCTGTTTACTTTTTCTACTAGCTTTATTCAAGTGGCCTCCTTACCTTAAAGTCTCTGTTATTTTAAGTCTGGCCTTTTTCTCATCTCTTTGCTGCCATTTTCTATCCTTCAGGGTCCCTAATGTGATCAAATCCAGTGGTTTGTTCTCTGTTGCATCTTTAAACTCACCATGATCCTGGACTATATCAGTGCCCACACAAATGGCCCAATCAAATTCCTGATATCTTTTACTTCAGCAACCTTCACCTCACTTTACTAGTTTAGCCCCTATTGTCATTAACAAAAACTTTAAAGTTTTTTAATCCTAAAATTTCCCTCTCTGCTCTAACATTTACACTTAGACACATCAGTACTTCCATAAGAGTGGCAAACATTCTTACCAACTGTTAAGGATTAGTTAATCAATGAAGAAATATTGTTATTATTGATTTTGCTGTAGTTAGTGAAAGGAAAAAGGGTTAGAAGACTTTTGTTGGATAATGTTGTATTCAGGGAACTTTCCTATCTGAAAGACTGCAGACTTGTGCAGAAACAGTTTGAAGTTTGTTTTTAGCAATGCTGAGACCTTTTTTCACTCTTCTAGGTCCTTTTACTCTAACACCACCCTTGATGGCTTAAGTCAGTTCATCTTTTATGCATGTTAGGCATTCTCCACTCGCAGGGTTGTTCCTTCCTCCATTATCTATCCAAAGATACAACTTCTTGCATACATTAAGTATTTTTGAATAAAGGAGTTAGCAGCATGGTATATTAGAAAGGGCACAGGCTCTGGTGTTAGAAGATCAGAGTCATCATTTACTTGTTACCTGATGCATGACCTTGTATGGAAATTAATTTACTTAACTTATAGAAGGTTTGTTTTCCTTATCTACAAAAGAAAGAATAATGTCTGCTTTCTTTACATGATTCTTGTAAGGAGTAAATGGATTAATAATTGTAAGAAGACTTTAAACATTGTAAGGAACCATATACATTGATTAATTAATGCATACATTCCACTTTACAGTTGGATGGGTTATTATCTTATCTGGTATACTATGGTTCTGATAGCTAGTAACGCATGTTAAATACATTATATCTTCATAATAACACTGTTAAACATGGGCAACCAGTGACTAGAGCCAGGAAAGCTTATCAATAATGAAAACCACATTTTGTCAAGTCAGAGGAAGAGATATTTCTGATAGGAAAAAATCTCTTTACCTGCCAAATTACACAGTTTTTCAGAAAGAACTCACTATGTAGGATTCAGTTAACATAGTTAAATTTTAGCCCATTTTCCCAGGTGTCTTAAGTAGATAAAAGCCTCGTTATTGCAAGATGAATAAATTTCTGGTTGGAGGTAAAAGGAGAGTAGTGGTATTAGTACAACATAGACAGATAAACTGTTTCTAAAGGGATATCCCACCTACAAAAAGCATCTAGAGTTGGGTAAGGAAATGTTTTATTTTAGACACTGTTATAAAGGTAAACATTTTCATGGAAACACAACTCAGCATTTTTAATGTCTTTGTCCTATATATGTTACATTGTTTTTATAATTTTCATGGTTTTCCTGTATATGTTACATATTTTTACAATGTTCATGTTTTTAAGTATTTCTCAATGGCATTTTGTAAACAAACTTTCATTATTTGGTAAGTTTAAAAGAAGGACTATACCTTACATTTTCAAATCTCCCAGGTCCTAGCTACTCAAAGTGTGTCACATAGATCACCAGCAGTGACATCACCTGAGAACTTGCTAAAAATGCAGGAACTCAGGACGCATCTCTGACCTACTAAATCTGAATCTGAATTTTAACAAGATACCCTAGTGATTCATAAACACGTTAACATTTGAGAAGCACTGTCTTAGTTCACTTTTCTGTGAGAATATCAAATAGTACAGGATTTCATTAATAAAAATTCTCATTAATAAAAGTAGAAAGTTCTTTCTATTCCCCTCTCATAAGTCCATTCCAAGCTTTCTTTAATTTTGGTCACTATTAGAAATTTTGTCTTTACCCTTCTATACATTTTCTATGCATATATAAATGTAAAAATATAATTCATAAATTCTCAAAAGTTAACAAATCCATGAAGGAGGAAGATAATTTGGGCACAAAATAATTACTTGGGATTCTTCAAAAATCATGTTCTAATAATGCATAATTTGAAATGAGTACTTACTTTGTTTCAGGCACTCTTTTAAGTGAGTGACCTAACTTTTTCCTCTCAATCACATAGGAAGTGGATGTTATTGAACAGATGGGAACATTGAGACACAGTGACTTTGCAAGATTACACTGCTCGTCTTTGAGAGCCAAAAATTAAACTTACAATTTGACCCTGAAGCCGTGTCTTGCAACCACTACATTATATCTCTTTACTTAGACTATGTGCTTCATTTAAGATCTCCAGAGACCTACTGACAGAGCACCAAGTTAAAAAGGACATTGTTCTAAATACAGACAAAAAATCAAGCATAGGTTCCATATTTCCAGTGCTATCATACATTCATAATATACAACAACTTCCTGGAAAGAACTCTATTTTAGTTCTGGGTGCCAAGGTTCTATTTGTACAATACCTAAGAGCAATTATTAATAATCTATTGTGAATCCTCTCTTAGATTCCAAATGGCATCTGAGTTTCTAGAGAAAAACAAAAATATCTTTCACATTTCTCAGTAAATTTCCTTCTGGAAGGTTAACTGTTTGTTACATAATTAAAGGACACTTTCCTACAAGACTCATCAGTCATAAACCCAAATGTTCCAGGGAGAATTTTGACAAACTAGCTTTGAAACTTATTATTCTTTAAAAAATTCATGTTCTGAATTATTTACTGTCTCATACAAAAAGAGTCCTCCAAAGAGGTTTGAGTCTGGACCAGAATAAGTAACAACAGTGTACATAACCTTGCAGAGTAAAGTGTACCTTTTGACTCATAGTTTTGTTTTTTCTGTTTTTTTCAAAAATCTATGTATATTGCTAATAATGTTTCCTTTCATTTTTTTTTTTTTTTTTTTTTTTTTTTTTTTGCTGTACGCGGGCCTCTCACTGTTGTGGCCTCTCCCGTTGCAGAGCACAGGCTCCGGACGCGCAGGCCCAGCGGCCATGGCTCACGGGCCCAGCCGCTCCGTGGCATGCGGGATCCTCCCGGACCGGGGCACGAACCCGTATCCCCTGCATTGGCAGGCGGACTCTCAACCACTGCGCCACCAGGGAAGCCCTCCTTTCATTTTTGTGATAGTTTTTCTAATAAGTATGAATCCAAGAAAAAAAAATTTCAATATTGAAACTTGAAAGAAAAGAAAGCTTTCTACTTAGTTGTCCCTTATCTGACCTATTACCACTTTCAATTGTTTAGGGATTCTGTTGGATTTTCAAAACCAGTTGTGATATCACTAGAGTAGCTATGCCTTGGTGCACCTAAAATAGTCCTGGTTTGTGTCTATTGCTTTGTTATAATTATTAAGAGTAGACCCTTTTATTATCATAAGTGTTCAATGTTGGATGAACAATTTTATGTTCACCCTACATATGACTCTATTACATCAGAAAATTAATATTTTTCTTTACTCACAGGGCAAAGGTCCATTTGACTACAAATGGTCTAAATATGCATCTCAATTTTGAATTTTGTTTTAGTGGCTGGAACCGAACAGCTTTAAGTGATAAAGCAAGTGGAAAATATCAATATAAAGCAAATAAATGTAAGCTAAAATTTTGCAGGGCTTGGCATTGTATAAATCTACAATGAACCTGTTTTCTCAAATTACAATGAGCAGTGATATTTTACAATGATAAGAATGATTTATTTAAAAAATACAAAACCTAATAAACTATATTCAATACCTAGTTAAGACAAAGTGGAAATTGATCCTTATCCATAGGGGATAGAAAAATCTGGATTTTGAGTTCATGAGAATTACCACAGTAGATTTACAAGTAGATGTATACTTAGGGAAGAGGTGGCTTGTCTTATGACACAGATTAGACACTTTAAAAAGTCTGATTGTTTCCCTTTGATGGCAAGCCTTATTATTAAATCTATCTAAGAAGTCTTGTCTGATGTGGCCCCATCTCAGCTGTTCATAGGTATGCTGGAAACCCTGTTCAAATCTCTTATTTTTTGATTATCAAAAGTATTAAAATTATTAACTTCTTATATATTAATTAGCCATCATAGTATGAGACCAGGGATTTGTCTTGCTCTACTTTTACATCCCCCTTACCTTGTCTAGTTTCTTCACTTCTGTGAATAAATAAGTAAATAAAAGAATGAATAAACAATGAAGATACAGTAGCTTTTCACAAATTACTGTATGATTCTGAGTTGGGAGTAAAATAAGTCAGTTCTCCTGGATACACTCCTGGGAAAAGACAAAAGCAGGGTATCATAATGCAGCGACAGTTGCTTGTTCTCAGCTCCTTGAATAAATCAGTGTGTATAGAAAACACTAGTACCTTGTTGAAATTGGTGTGATACAGGCAGCAAGGAAGATACTATCCAAAGAGAAGCTCAATATGAAAAATTATAGTCTTTTCTATCCCCAGTGTGGAGTGCCTTAACCACTTTGAAATTTCTTTTAATCCAAAATGTTCCTGTCATATGACTGTGAATAGGCTGTAAATATCACTATAGACTTTTGTAATTTAAAATATATACTATGATTCCTTTCTTGTAAACAAGCAGTCACAATCAACAATTTTTAAAAACCTTATGTATAGATATTTTATTCAGCATATAATATTTTTCTATAATGTACAAGGCCAGTTTATTCTAGGAGTACAATTGGGAATTGGAGGGACATATTTTTATTTTTTCCTTTTATTTATTGATTTTAAAAGATGGAAAATCAGAGTTATTGTTGATTTTTGCAGTATTTAAAAACTGTAATTCTTGATTAATTATTACTTATAATTAATCAATCTATAATGAAATTAATGAATGCTATCACAACTAGTACACCCAAAACAAAGCAAACAAAAAATTACTTGGTGTAGTTAAAATACCACCAAAGTTTATAGGACAATTGCATTTTCTTTTTGGGAAAAAAAATGATTAGACCACATATAATGTAAGTTGCTTCACAAAGTAAATTCTTAAAATAAATAATAGGGAATAAATTGAGGTTTAAAAAGTGAAATATATAATGAATTATTCTCATGGTCTAGTATGTTGTTAAAAATTGAAAACTTTTGAAGACCCTCTTTTGTCCCAAGAATTTCTTTTATAGGTATTGAATTTATCAAAAGATATAAAGGGAATTTTATTGATAAATTGGTTTTTCCAATTATTCATTTAACATAAAAGCATGTTCTCATAATCATAAATCTAGATATTTTTATATTTTAATTTTGAATAATGCCATTCCATTTCCTGTATAATTTGATATCATAGCATGAATCACTCTTCTGTTGAAAACTCTCCTTAGAATTTCTTGGGAGAGGAATTGGACAGAAAATTAATTTCCTATTTGAGAGAATTCTTAGAATTTAAATGGACCTATTGGTTGAACTGAAACCACAAAATTAGCATTTTATTAATCATTAGGTTTAAATATCTGTGAAGCAAAGAGATCTGCCATCACCTTGATCATCAACCCAGCTTGCTGCTTCTTCCCAGTCTTGGGTTCAAGGTATTATGTTTACATATAGCAAAATTACTATGATTTACTCTGTCTAATCTTTCTTTCATTCTTCCCTAGTATGCATTAGTAACTCTTCTATGTGATTGCAAGTATTGATACTTTCCTATGATATACTGGTAGCTTAAAAATGCATTTGTGAATGTTGATACCACCCATCTCAGAGCTTTAGGTGAAAAATCAAATAGTTTTATAAAGACCAAATAATTTTTTGATTATTATTTGAATAAATTTTCATATATTGAAAAAGTAGATACATAATTTCAGTATAGACTTGTGGTGAAGTAATTTGAATTACTTTTGCCAAATTCTGTGAAAAGTTGTTATGCAGAATAATTTATAATATTTTTAATTATCACAGTGAAGATCAATTCTGGTAGAAGATTTCAAAACATTTTTATTCTATGCCATTAGGTTAATACAATTAATTTTATAAAGGATACATCAATGATAGACAATTAGATATAAATGACTGCTTTTGTAAAGATGGTTAAATTAAGATACTAGGAAGGATAAAAATGGATGAAAAAAGAAAATTTATTTTGGGCTTACAAATATGTCTTCTTTACTAATGCAGGTAGACTTCACAGTTTGTAAACTGAAGCAGTATATATAAAATAAGCTGGTATTAGTTTATTGACTAAGGTATAAACAAATTTCATGTATAATCTGATATTTTTCCTAATTTATCTGGAACCCATTTTTCCAGCACATATAAATGCAAGTATTTCTGGGTTCTTGTAATCTGATGGAACTCTAGAAGTCAAACATGATAAGATATCTGAATCTTATGATTCTGTTCAATTCAATCATCTTCATACAGTCATGTCATGGATATATCAGTGTAGCAAAACATAGAGTAATAACTAGATTCTTTTTTAAAAAATTGATGGAGGTTAATGGTTTCTACATAATGCACCTACAGTGTTTTTCATTGAAGACTCTAAAAGAGCAGGATGATTTTAAAAAGACTTAAAGGAGGGCTTTCCTGGTGGCGCAGTGGTTGGGAGTCTGCCTGCCATTGCGGGGGACATGGGTTTGGGCCCTGGTCTGGGAGGATCCCACATGCTGCGGAGCAGCTGGGCCCGTGTGCCACAACAACTGAGCCTGCACACCTAGAGCCCCTGCTCTGCAACTAGAGAAGCCACTGCAGTTAGAGGCCTGTGCACTGTAGCAGGGAGGAGCCCCCGCTCGCCACAACTAAAGAAAGCTCACATGCAGCAATGAGGACCCAATTCAGCCAAAAATAAATTAATTAAAAAAAAAAGACTTAAAGGAGAAAGACATTTTCAAAACTTTTCAGATAAAATTAAATGCCATTTCCTAGTAGATTTTAGTTTATTATCAATTTTAGCAAGTCTGATGATCTAAGAAGATTAAAAAAAATTTGATTGTAGTATTTTAAAAGTCAGTAGTATTTTTTTAATTTATTTATTTATTTTAATTTATTTTTTTAAATTAATTAATTTATTTATGGCTGTGTTGGGTCTTCGTTTTTATGCGAGGGCTTTCTCTAGTTGTGGCAAGTGCGGGCCACTCTTCATCGCGGTGTGCAGGCCTCTCACTATCGCTGCCTCTCTTGTTCTCTGCGGAGCACAGGCTTCAGACGCGCAGGCTCAGTAATTGTGGCTCACGGGCCCAGTTGCTCCACGGCATATGGGATCTTCCCAGACCAGGGCTCGAACCCGTGTCCCCTTCATTGGCAGGCAGATTCTCAACCACTGCACCACCAGGGAAGCCCAGTCAGTAGTATTTAAATGATGATGCTTCTCTATTCCTCTGACAAAACCCTATTACCACTTCCAGGATCAAATGCTTTGCTTTAAAGTATAGTATGATATTGTTATCTCTTATCTCATATAAGCACTAAGCAAGATAATTTGAATGATAAATATTTATATTGAATAGCAAAATTAAACACTAAATGAATAAAAATACTACTTCTCAAATGAAACTTTTATCATAATATACTCCTCTGTTGGAAAATCAAGAATTTTTTTTTCATGAATCAAATTTTATTATAAGACCTGATGCTTTTTATTCTGTTTTCTTCCGTAGGTCTTGACAACCATGAAACTTCTCATCCTTACCTGCCTTGTGACTGCTGCTCTTGCCAGGCCTGTGAGTACAGTAGAAAATTTAGAAGGTTCTAGATTCTTGCTTGAAATCACCTGGTATCTCATCAAACACATGACATTAAGGATAATAATCTTAAAGAATTGGATGGTCTCTAATTAGCTATTAAAGTCTTGATCGTAAAATTATGGTAATCCTTCACATTTTGATCATTATTATGTAGTTCATTCAAAGCCTTAACTCCAAATAGAATCTCTGACTTGAAATAAAAACACCTCACAATAAAAAAATTAAAAATAAAAAGTTAAAAGAAGAAATAAGGGATTGAACAACATACTAAAGAGCATCAAAGAATGTTGTTAGGCTCTTTGCCTGGGTCCATTACAGAATTAGCATATTTGTAAACATACGTGTCCAATATTTTCTTACTGAATATGCCATTAAGCCACATATTTCAGTGTATCCTACTCTTGGAGTCTAAGTCAGACCCTCATGTGAGTTGGCTCATGCCAACCAATACTTCCCAAGATATAGAAAACTGGGCTCATTCTGCTGATTCAGAGATCAAATTGTTTGGTCTCTGTAGACAGTAAAACTAGATAATGTAAAGCAAAATAACCTTTCTTCTCAAAAATAAAAGGAAAAGATTCTGTTACTTATGTGAAGCAAAAAGTTATTCTGTTCCCTTGTGATGTGTAGCTAGTGAGGGTGAAATAAATGAACAGGAATCACCTGATAGGAAAACAGTTTAAATAAGGTAATAGTCTTGGCTATTTGGACATTGAAACTATCAAATATAGATGCAAAAGTTTCTGAAATGCTGAGGTATTCTATTGATGAGACTCTTATTTTCTAAGTTTTTGATTGGATAAATGCAGGATCACTAATACCCAGCTTCTTAATCAATATTCTGTCTGTGCTGCACCCTAAGCACCAATACAAAGAAGTATCTGCCAGCAAGTTACAAAAAAAAAAAAAAAAACAGATCCAAGTTCTTCAGAAATGTGTCATTGGAGTAGTCCATATCTTGGCCTTTTACAAATGAAATGGATATAGGTTCCCCAGCAAAAAGATTCTATAATCTTATTCCAAAGAAAACATCATTTTTAATGCTTCAATTTAACAAACATAAATCTTGTTCTCACAGTTAAAATGCAGATTGAGTTAAATTTTTATATAATTTAATTGATAAAAATAAAATCCAGACAAACAATATTTAATTAGTAAAAGCATACATTTTTCTTCAAATATTTATCATGATTTAAAGTCACCTTTAAAACTACCATATAATATAAATAGTTCAGAAAATGTAATAATATCTTTATCATTCTGGATTAATTCAAACTAATTCAGGTTTGTGTTTTTTTCACCTTTTTACATAGTTTTCTCAATTCTCCAACATGCTCTAAAGAGAGAAGATAATTTACTTTTCTTTGATTTTTGTCAGTAAAATCATTGTTTTATTCCTCCTAGGGAAATTTGGTGTCAGAAAAATTTAGATATTAAAATACAGACTTTTCTTAAATAGAAATGTTAAATGTATAGTATTATATGTGTATTGTGATATTATTATTATTGTATTTTGATTGCTTTTTGTTTTACAATTATTGCATTGTTTTTCATAGAAACATCCTCTCAGGCACCGAGAACTCTTTCAAGTGAGTGCTCTATTCTATGTTCCAAGAACTCACTCTAATTGTGGAACTCAAGTGATGATGGATTGGTAATACACAGACTCTAGTCCCGTTCCTCCCTTCTATAGAAAACATCAATTTTCACATTCACTGAGCTGTAATATCTTCAAGTATTGAACTGAATATAGATCTGCTCTCACAAACTTTTTTCAGAGAGGATGGTACATGGACTTACATATTTATGATTCATAATGTTACTCAAGAGCAGTAGTTAATTAAACAGAATATGTTACCATGGTTTATTTTAATGTATTATTGCTTCTTTCTGTGTCTTCTACTTGCACTCAAACATATGATTTGCAATTTTGTCTCATTTTACACACTGAATATTAAGTTAGATACCTCTACCACACCTTTCTACAAGAGCCATTAATCCTCCACTCTATCCACTGATTGAATTAATGCCTTTTAATTTATTTTTTATTCTTTGCAGAATGAACCAGATAGCAGAGAGGTAAGGTTCTTTCTTTCCCCCAACTAATCTCTCTTTCAGTGAGCTATGATGAATGTTGAATGTCTTCGTCATTTCAATTTTTATTTACATACAATTGTATCCAGGTACTCAGGCACTTGGATTACTCTCTCTATTCTCTGTTTTGATTACGTTCCTATTCAATTCCTCCTTTGACATTTGATAAGGATGAACTTGCTAAACCTTTAGGCCTGGTAAAGAATGAACCAAATATGGTGTCTCCTTTAGATTTTAAAATTAGATCATAAAACTAAAACTAATTATCTCTTATTTTACCTAAGAGATATTTTGGCTTACCTAAGCAAATGAGGAACTTGTGTTCAAATGGAAAAACATGCTCCTTTTTGGTGTGTGTTTTTCATTTTTATAATTCACAATTTAATTTCTACAGGCAGTCCTCAAAGAAAGAAAGTTTCTCAGGTTTGCTGTGGCGGTAAGCATTATCCACTTATTCTTCTGAAATGATGAACATTTTTTTCTCGAAAAATAAACTTAATTTTTGTTTATAAAGATATTTTTCACTTGATCAAACCTTTTCTTCTTTCACTCATCCAAGCATCCACAAAGAATATTGAAATTATGTAGGAAAATATTAAAAAGCTGCTTTAAATAATAATTTGTACCTGTACTTTTGACTCTTTGCAAAACACTTCTGCTTCCTTTTGCATAACCTATGTAGAGTTTTACAATTTTCATGCCCATTATGTTGGAATGTTCCGTATCTCTAAACGATGCTCTGTGTGTGTTTTGTATATCATTTTCTGTAATTTTGCGACTAAATTGTCAAATAAAGCACAAATAGAAATTTTACTTCAAGACCACTATTTAAAAGATTTGATAGGCAACCCAACTTTTTCTGAATGGTGTGTAACATAACTTCCCTTTCTTTTGTAGCCTTTATCAGAAGAGCTTAGAGAGGTAAGAAATTCTCCACAGAATATGCTATAAGTTAGCAAAGGGAAGCAAGTTTTGTTCTGTCCAGTGAGTGTTGTGGTGGTGTGCCAATTCTTTATTGCTTTTTTATGGAAAAAAACACGAGATTATTGAACCAGACAGAGGAGATAAAGAGAACTCAGAGCTCTGACTTAAACAAGGTTAAAGATAGTAACAGTAAAATTTAGTGGAACAAAATTTTAAAATATTTTAAGTGCACATTTACATACTGACAGCTTAAATTAAAAAAGCTTAGCAATGAGACACGAGGCAAGGAATGATATAGCAAGAAATATTAATGCATTCACAAAAAAGCATATTTATTTTTTAATTTGCAGCAGAACAATGAAGGGACATTTTCTCATAGATATCCATTCATTTATGTCTCTCTTTACTAACGTTTCTCTCTTTTCTTCTATCCTTAAGGAAAATATCAATGAACTGATCAGGGTAAGGAACATCAATGATATTTAAATTATTTTAAAATTTTGTTCTTTCAAAAGTGCATTTTATAACCTATACTTTATTGGTTTCAACAGAGAGAACTGAGAGAAAAGCAGAGTGACAAACTCAGGGTAACAAAAATTTTCTTAAGACAGTGTGTCAAAAAATGTATTCTGCAGTAGAAAAAATGTTTTAATTTAGAAAAAAAGTTTTCCTGTGGCATTTACACTTTCCTTGAACTTTTAAAATGACCAATGAATTCTACTGAGATTCTATATTGATTTTATTGATTTAACTTTGTAGCTAGGAGGAGACAAGGCATTAGTATAAATGAATGAATGGATGAGTGAATGAATGAATGAGTGCAATTATGGACTGACAAACTGTTCGCACTTATCACCAAAACTGAATGAATGAATGGATTCATGAATGAATACTAAGAGTATTATATAAAGCAATATATCTGCTCCAAGAATGTTTTACATAGTAATAATTGATTATTCACTTTCTTTAAACATGATTTTTTGATCTGGGTTGTGTATCAGGTTTTTAATAGATTTAGTATTAAGAGACCACACAGGTACTCAAAATTTATGAGATAAAATATGTATCCTTTTAATTATCCTTCATACCTGAATGATCATCTTTTCTTGGCAGGATACCAGGAATGAATCAACTGAAGTAAGATTCTTTATTTTAAAGCTATTAAATATAATATAAAGAAAAGAAGGAAGTAAAAACATTTCCTTTAAATACCCTAACCAAATTGAATGAATAATTCTCTTAGGTTAAAACTAAGAAAGATATCTCTAATTCAAAGAAAAAAAAAGATACAACATATATGTTGGCCAGAATTAGCTGGATAACTAAACCAATACTAATATTTTGAGTTTAAATTCTATGGTTCATGTCACTGCTCTCTATATTGCTATGGTCATGAAAACTGAACACAACATACTAGATGGAGAAAATCCATTTTTCTTAAATATTTATACATCATTGAACCAATGCTTTGTGCACTTTTATTTACCACATGATCTTTAATCCAATGCTCTGTTTTGTCATCCAAAAGTCAAGTTAAAGAAAAAAAGATTAGGCTAGTTAAAGGAAAATGTAGGATTATTTACATAGATTTACCACTACATATAAAAATATACAATAGTTTTTATTAAACTCTGAAATGCAGATTAAAGGGGTAAATTCTTTGGTTAGTCTGGTAGGTAGACTTTTTTGTTTTCCTTATCACTTCACTATTACCACACATTTCTATTTCCTTTGGCATCTATTTTATTTGGTAGTTATCATTTTACATTTGAATGTTTGTCATGAAAAATAAAGTTAATTCTCTTTTCTTTTCTAAGGATCATGGCATGGAAGACCTTGAGGTAAGACCTTTATTTTAATAAACTCTGCACTTATATATCATAGATAGTATACGCTCTATGCTTTAAGAAAGTTATCTTCTCAAATCGAGCAAGATTGAACTTCTCAAACAGGGCTTTTATACCCAAGAATGTACAATGTTGAGCTAGATAAAATTAAAATCAGAAGAGGAAATTTGTCATTTAAATGATAATCAGGAAGGACATTGCTTATTTATTTTAAAAAAAGAGTAAAAATCAAAATGTGTATGAGTGTCCAAAATGAAACATGAGACTCAAAAAAATAAAACCCTGCTTCTGTCATCCCAGGGTATGAGCTCACTCTCGTATGTTGAGGGTGGTCCTCAGCAGACAGAATCTATTTCAGCAATTACCTTGGATCAATGGGCTATGCTACCCAATCTAAAAATATGGGGAAAACTCTCCCAAAAGACAAATAGTTTGTTGCATGTTAAAATTAATATTTTAGTATGTATTTGGAAACAAAAATTATATCCATATGTAAAGATAAACATCCATGACTTAGGAAAAAAACTAAATATTTCAGAGGGTAGATGGTTTAGAAGTTAGTGTAATTTTATTCCATACTGAAATTGGTTGTTCTATTTTAATATTTCCAATTTATTTGCATCAAAACTGCCCCAAGTGTATAAGAGAATAGAAACTCAACCCAAGGTTTCAGGCAAGCCCAGCTCAACAGGGCTCTTCCTTCCAGGTTTCATTTTTATCACGGAAATATATGCATATGCATTCTACTCAAGCATGTATCTGTGTTTGTTTTAATAAAAAAAATGTTTTTAAGTTATCAGGTAAGTTATTATACTCCCCTCTCCAACATATTTTAAATAAAATGGACAATCCAAGAATATACATTATATTGGCCTTAAATCTTTTCATACCAATCGTTGTAATTCTAAACAAGGAGTTAGCAACCCAGCATGAAAGTGTGGAACTAGTTTCCTTCCAATTCTAAAAGTCACAGAGTCATGATTTTCTTTCTTTTAGCAAAGGGAATCTGGCAGCAGTTCATCAAGTGAGGTAAATAATTTTGATGTTAATTCAGTATCCCAATTAGAAAATGTTTATGAAAGCTTGTTGTACCATGAAGGTTACCTGTCCCCTAAGGTCTCATTGTACAAGACACTATGTATACAGCTCTATGCTAATTTTAACATACAAGGCGATCAACCCAATAAATGTAAGAAAGCAAATATTTGTCAGAGACAAAATTACAGGATTCTTTCTGGGCAAACAATACTATCTGTGTATCTTTGGTGCCCAAACATTTTTTTCTAATATGTTTTGACCTTCCTAGATTTTGGTAGACCTAAATCTTGTTAAAAATTACAATAATGGCTATACTTCTAAATCAATGATATAAACATGATATGTCCTTTGTAGAAATCGATCAATTCTAGGTTAATCAGACACTGGAGTCCTTTGCTCTTTGTTAACCTGGAGGAGAAAAAGAGCAGGAATACAAGGTGATGAAGTCCTTTCTTTAACTTTGTGAGAAGACTTTCATCCAGGTTACAGAATAAACCCAACCCCATGATGTGGAGTTTCTGTGAGTTCGATAAAAGTGAATATTTCACATCCATCTCCAACATTTTGAATAACTTCCCTGGTGAAAGCGGTGAGAAGAGAAAAGGGAACCTTGAAGACCACATGTACCTTGAATTATTTATCTTGTCTAAGTTATCCAGGAATTTGTGGCTAAAATCAGTTTACCACAGTTAAGCAATGGAGTGTCTGGTTAATTAGTATTCTTACCTTGAATGTAAATTAATGTCATAAAACTAACAATGCATGTTTTTACTTTTTAAGGAAGTTGTTCCCAATAGAAATGAGGTGAGATATATTTAGTAAATTTAAAATATATTAACATTTTCTGGGATATGTTAAAATTTCCTTAAAATTTTTTTTTTTTATTTTTTATTTTTCTTTTTTAGCAGAAGCACTTTCAAGGGGAAGATGTGCTCTCTGAACGCTATCTGGTAAAATTTTATTAAAAGTTTATCAAAGGCAAATGTACCAAGGGATGAGTAAGAATCTTATATTGATAACTTATTTCTCCTTTTTAATATCTGCTAAACTTTAATACACAGTAAGCAGTCTAACAGACTCTAGATGTTTACTGATCCCTTCTGAAAATAAAAGTAACAACATTTTTACCCCAGGTATTTAATTCATGCTTTCATTTGAATATTTGTGTGTTATAGTCTACCTTAGGATCTGAATAGCAGAGTATTGGAATGGCACTCTATAGATTTGGTCAGAATTGAGTTCGACTTTAAGCTCTACCTTTTACCAGCATGTGATGTTAGACAGTTTACTTGTCTGCTATAAGTCTATAATCTAAATTCTAAAATGACAACACAATAATAATATTTAATCATGTAAAGCAATTAATACAAGCAAGACATAGCACAAAGTAAGCACTCAGTAAATGTGGCTTGTATTAGAAACATCATCATTTTTTCCCACTTCATCTAATATTCTAACTTACTCCACAAAAACCAGAAAGCAAAAGCCACTTTCAATTTTTTTAGCAATTCTGACATGACACATTGTAAGTGAAATTGCCTAAATACTCATTTATATCTTACTGCATTATAATTTATTTTAAGTTAAAAATAAGTTAAGAAAATAGTTTTTCTAATGGTTTAAAGAAAGAATAATTGGATTAGTCCAAATTCTCTGTGGTAAAATTAACACTAAAGTATGATTACTAGTTCCTCATTCTTTACTCCTGGGAAAGGGCACTTTAGTATTCTACATTTATTACTTGAAAATGATGGAAGTGGACTGAATGGTATCCACAAAATTGACAATATTTTTTCTTTTTGAATAGGAACAGCTTCTCAGACTGGACAAATACAACCTACACCAGCTAGTAATATTTTATTATAATAATACAAAATAATATTCTGCAGAATTAAAATAATTAAATTTTAAAATGGGCCCACTTCTAAATATATAATATTTTTCAAGAAATTATTTATTCTAGCCTTGCCATTAATAATTGACAAATGATCCATATGATTGTCTATGTATTTACTGTCACAGCTATTTCTTTCTATTTATGCCAAAACTAATGTTGTATACCATATCCATAATTGTTAACCAAGGAGAAATTTACTTTGACTAAATTCTACATCACATCCTCTTAGAGCCTCCCAGATGATGCATTATATTCAGGAATTTATTCTGTTTATTTTCCCAAATTCAGTTCTGGATGATGATTCCATAGATATGCCTCCTTGTGAAAGCACAGATATGCCAAATAAACTTTCCATTTAAGAAAACAGTGTAGTCTCTGGAGAAGGAATCAGGAATCCTAAACATTCAAATTGGCTTTGTCAAAATTCTCTAAGGAAGAGCTGGCGAGTTGATTGATCTAATTGTCTCTGGACATGTTTCCTTATGTGTGAAATGGAGATACAGTTATTCTCACTTCCTGGTGTTATTTTGAATATTGAATGAGCAATCTACTACTCAGCTATCCCTGAGTCTAGCTTGTAGCAAGTGCAATAAAATGTTCATTTCCCCTTCTCCTGCCCCCACTCCCCAGTCTCTATAAAATTTGCTGTGCTCATGCGACTTCTGACAACATTATGAAGGTCTTTCATCAGGAAGTGCATTTGAACTATGACATCATAAACTATCTGCTGATAGTATGGTTAGATCAAAAACATATCAGTTAGCACAACCCTCTCTTAGTATTTAGTTTTGACTTTTTTGAGTATCATAGTCTTTCACTTGGGAGGCCAAAATGTTTTCTTTTAGTTATATAGCAAATAAACTTGACTTAATTAGGACTTTAGGGAAAAGGTCTTGTCTTAATTTAGCAAAATTACATTTTCACATTTTCTTCTGTTACAAATGTAAGGAGAAGGAAGTCAGTAATGAATTTAATTTGGACCTCAATTGTTACTCTTGTTTCAGTTTCCAAATTGCTTGTGTTTATAGTCCAAATAAATTTAAATATATCAATACCCCACTGGAATGCATCATTACTGATTTAAGAAATTACCTGAATAATATATTTTAGTACCTTAGTTATGATATGACTGGGCTGTAACCTCCACAAGTGTTAGAACTACATGGGTCCTGCTCATAGTGTTCATCACATTTCATAGTTGGTCCCCAGTATTTAGCATAGACCCTAAGTGAATGAAGGTATCTAGTAAATGTCTGTTATTCGTACATGAATAAAATCAATATACTAAAACAAAATGTTCTCTCTTTCTTAGGAAGCTATTCATGATCATGTAAGATTATTTATTAAATTAGAATATTTTAGTATTTTCTTCACATGTTATGTTTTTATAATATGTTCTCCTCTTTCTTTTTTTTAATAGAAATATATTCCAAGAGAGAAAATTTTCTACCACCCATATCTGGTAATATTTTATTTAAAATTTACCAAAGATAAAATTTAAACAAGTGATTAATAGTCATGAACAGAAAATATGTAGTCCTAGGGAATTGGTGAGTTATATTTTCTCCCCGGGTATGAGCCTTATAGATTCTTTATTCTTCCAAACGATAGTAAGTCTAGCCTTTAGTTGAATAATTTTCCTAAAGTTAGAAAATAAAAAGTGTATTGCTATTTTTAATAGTTTTGATATAGAATACAGCTTATCCTAAATTTCATTATATATTGTAAAATGAATGTGATGTACCAGAAGATGTCTAAGTAATTTGGAACATATTTCCTTCTACATAGGAACAACTTCACAGAACAAATGAGGAAGACCATGCCCAACTGGTAATATTTTGCTTAATAAATTACACAATGATAATATATTGTGAAGCTTAAATATGTTTGTTTTTAAATAGCCTCACAGTTTTGAAAATATTTTTTTCTTCTCAGGCAGTTATTTCTCACTCCCAACTTTCTGAAATAATTTATATTAATCAATCTGAGAGAGGAGAACTATTTGTCAGTCTTC
Source organism: Lipotes vexillifer (assembly GCF_000442215.2). NCBI lineage: Eukaryota > Metazoa > Chordata > Mammalia > Artiodactyla > Lipotidae > Lipotes > Lipotes vexillifer. Next base: position 281,045 of record NW_006775759.1, on the reverse strand, counting down.
TTTGGAATGGGAGCTGTCTGTTCTGTCTGTCTCACCTGATACAGGCAGCACATTTATAATTCTAAACACTATGAAGTGTTAGTTTCCATGGTTACATTATTTTCTCTCTTAAGATATTCTTTAATTTTATATCTTTATGTCCATGCTTTGATTCCTGAATTCAATTTACATTTAGGAAAGTCAAACTCACTTACAATTATGCTCTTTTAAGCAAGCCATATTGGAGATTTACTAGTTGACACATTTTGAAGAAACCATCTGGAGAGATATTAAATGTCTCTGTCAAAAAACTTTCCAGTCCTCTGTTTTCTCTCTCATCTGTGGCATGATTTTATCTATAATACATAACAGAAACCATTTCTTCCGCTGCCCTACATTCCATTGATTCCATAGTGCTCCTGGGGCTTTTGATTTCATTTTTAAGGCGACAGCCAGTTTCTGTGAAATATGTGCTGCTATTACAATTCTGATTCCTATAAAGAGCTACGCCAATTCCACTTCCAATCATGGAGCCCTTCAATCACTACTTGTCATTCAGTGAATCTTAAGAGGATTGTTGAGGATGTTTTATATGTCTTAGAAAAAAATTGTATCTAGGTAATGCAATTGGCAAAATTATTAGGGTGAGTTCCCAGATCTCTAACATGAAAAGCATTTCAAAAAGTTTGCTTCTTACATCTTTGGTTTTATTCAGCCTTAAAAGTTAACACTGATTCTCTTTTTCTTTCCAGAGAGAGCCTATGAGAGTAGTGAATCAAGTAAGTGTGTGTGTGTGTGTGTGTTTTATAATACTGCCCCAAATTGTCTATTAACAGTCTGTTTTTTGGAAGTTATTGTACTAGTTGCATCATGAACTAGTGCTATGCTAGTATTTCTTAGTTGTTGATGAGTGTTGGACTCTCCAGTGCTGGTTCTAACATTGCTATGGAAGATTGGATCTAGGTTGCCAAGAAAAATGAAAGAATGATTCTATGGCAATCCCTGAGTGAAGATAGCTTCAGGTCAACTTTTAAGTCATAACTACCTCAACCAACTATTCATGTTGTTAAAATTTGACTTTTTATTAATCTATAGTACTGTGTAGTGAAAATAACTTGAGTTTTCAATCTTAGATCTGATACCTTCTAATCGTATGACCTTGAATAAATTGTACTATTCTCTTTGAGTATTGCTTTTTCATTTGTAAAATTAGTATGGATCTATCAATTTATTTCTCCCCAAACTCCCATAACCTGATTTTTGCAGTGTTCTTTTGTGTCTTCACTTTTACAGGTAGTAACTGTGCATTCAATTCAGTTGCTTTGGTCCATTGATGGTTCAACATATATGTGGCATGCTAAGTAAGAAAATAAAGCATGCAAAGAAAACCATGGAGTTTTCTCCATATGAATGTGATTATGATTAAAAACTTTCCTCAAGATGCAAAACATAGTAGTCATCAATCAATTTTATGATAATGAAGATTCAAAACATAGTAGTCATCAATCAGTTTTATGATAATGATTCCTCACTGTGCATCAGATTTTACTCTCAAATTTCTTCCAAAATTCTCTTATCACTCACGGGCCAATGTAAGAGGAAAGAAAAGGCAATTACTCAGTTCATTTGAGCTCTAAGGAGTACACTATCTTCACATTTCCATGTAATTAAAAAAAAAAAAAGAGGGTGATAATTATAATCTTAATGAAAGTATTTGGTAGTAATGTTTTAGTCCATTATGGTATTTAACTGGATTTAAATCACAAAATTATTTTTACCTCTCTCTCTGTTAAGGAACTGGCTTACTTCTACCTTGAGGTAAATATATTTTATTTTATTTTTTTTTTATATAAATGACTTAATAAAGAGAAAGTATCAGATATCATTATTTATTATAATCTTTACATATGTAACCACAGCAAAATTTGAAATGCTTTCTTTGGTTTTTCTAATTCCATTGAAAAACACATATTTTCCAGCTGAATATATAGAGAATTACATTAATACATAGGAGAAAGTAAAATCTCATAATAGATTAACAGACACACCTATTCCAAAATTTCAGAAAGGAAAATAATGTTTTGGCACCAAAACCTTATGATTATGAGGGGCACTGAGCTAGGAATTGGAGAATTCTTTTCTCTTTATTCCTGGCATTTCTGAAAGACTCGTATTGACCTGGGTGGGAGGCTCTTCCCTTTCTTTGAGATCAGTCCTTCATGGAAAATTAAACTATAAAATTAAATGGCAAAAATTATCATTTCCAGTCCAAATGCCCATAAGTTTATAAATTATATAATAATTAAATTCACACTACTACTTTCCTCTGGACTCTGGCAAATGTACCTGTGTTAGTAATGCAGGTTCTTAGAGTTCAACACTGAATATTGATCTTGAAGAAGTGATTTATTAAATGCCCTTCAGGTATCCTAAAAAAGTCCTTTCCAAAAATTCTTTTACCATAGTCCCCCATAGGGAACAGTGTGATTTCTCCTTTTTTCTTACAGTGTAAACATCTCTTGTGATGCTAATAGCCATGTCTGAAATGAATGCAATGATTCATTATCAGAAATTCAAAACAGCAATTTCTCATACACTGTTGCTTTTTCTATGGTCTTTCTCTCTAGCCTTTCCAACAATTCTATCAGCTTGATGCCCATCCCTATGCTGCCTGGTATTATCCTCCACAAGTCACACAATATATTGCTTCTCCATCATTCTTCGACATCCCTAAACCTATTGCCTCTGAGAACAGTGGAAAAACCATTATGCCACAGTGGTGGTAAGTTCACTTAAATTACTGCATGCTGATGTTCTATCAAAGGAAATAAAAGAAAACTGCTTACAGAACATACCATAAAAACATTTAGAATAAACATGACACATCATGCTTAGTGCCCCATACTAGAATTTTCTGAAATGGAAAATTGGCAATACTTTTTGGTATATGGCTAAAGTTAATGCATTACTCAGGAATATGTGGAACAGTGTTATCTATTCTGTAAGTGAAATTCATTCTGATGAAGGTAGGGAAAACACTTCTCTCCAAAATAAAAATACAATAATTCAACTTTATCCTCCTTGCACTTTTACTAATCTTTAAATGCCTTTCTTTTGATTATACCCATGATATACATTAGAAAGCTGTGTAGG
>NW_006775759.1:263687-277903 GCF_000442215.2 Lipotes vexillifer | reverse complement strand
AGGGAATAAAGCACAGGTTTTGGCATCCAGAAGTCCTAAATTCAAATCCGTATCTTTTCTGGTTACTTGAAATAATATAATTTTGCTTGTTTTTATAACTCTGAAGGTGATTAAATATAATAATCTGTTAAGCATACTTCTGGGAAAATAAGGAGTGGTCATTTTTTGATTTAGAAAAAATTTATTGCCGACTACCTTCATCACATGATTTTAACAATTTTTGTTCATTCAGAAGGATCAAGTGAATTCTCAGGAACTCCACAATTATGGTCTTTGGTAAGTTGGAAATTACTTGTCTAACCATTGATCCTCTTTTCATATGAGAACCCAGTACAAAGATATGACTGTATTCTACAAAGTTGTTTTTTTTCCTGTAGTCTAGCTGCATGAAGACACATTAGCAGTTAGAAAATAATTAAATTGTCTTGGACATTTGCAAATTTTTGTTTCATAATAATAATAAATTTAAATAGCAATAAAAATTAGCTAATTTAATTAATATAATTTATTACATTGAAACACCTATACAAGTATAGGAATGTTGATGTTACTAATTTTCCATCAAGATGTGACTTTGAGACTCTGGTGAACCCAACAGTGGAATCCTATTCTTTATGATCACTGCAGTAGAAATCCTTAACAAGTCACATAGTAAAACCAAGTGTTTGTCAGTCAAAGAAAACAGACTTAAATGTCTCCAGATTTGTTTTAATTACTTTAATCCAGTATATTGGAGTTTCTAATTGTGTGTATGTGTGTGTGTGCATGTGCGTGTGTGTGCATGTGTGTGCATTTTCCCTTTCCAGTGGTGGAAACTTCCCTTACAACAGATCAAAATAAGGAAAATGATAAAAGTCTGACATATGTGGAAGCTTTTTCTTTGAATTACCTTGCCGTATTTTCTGTTACTGCAAAGGAAAATGCTACCTAGTAATAAACTGTAAAACTTAAAAATCAGGAGCAATGGGTATGTACATCAGTAACAGGAAAGCACAGATAACTTTGTGAGCTTCATCTTAAGATGAGGAAAAAACAACTATTAAAATGTATCATAACAGTGCCTCTTCCCTTCAAAACATGTAACATAACTAACCACATATTTCTTTTTCTATTTACAGATGGGACTGAAAATTCCATGCTCTAAATTTCTTTCATCTATCATGTAAAACCATTCTATCCCAAGGCTTTGACTGCTATTTTAGAATAGGACAGTCCCAAATTGAAGGCACTCTTTCTTCTTGAGCTCTCTACTGTATATTAGATAGCATATCATCCTTAAGTGAAATTGTCCTAACAGTTTATTGTCTAAATTCCAGTTGCATCATGCCAGTATGAAAACCACTGAGTCAGAGGGAATTAAAGTCTTTACTAAATTTCTGTATAGAAAATTAGTTTAAAAAACCTTTGAATCACTTCTCCTGTAAGTGCCATCATTTCAAATAATTGTGTGCAGTGACTGAAATTTTTTCTTTCTTCTTTTCAATAAATTACATTTTAAGGCACCATTCCTATTTTTTATCATTAATCCATTCAGCACAATTTGCACAATCCTGTGAGTCTTTATGTATATAAAATTTTGTTTCCACTAAACTTTTATGACACTTTCAGTCACATTTTAATGAAAAAAAATTAAGTGTTCACTTCTAGCTGTTGCTGGTAGATTATAAACTGAGTCTAAGATCTTTCATTTGAAGTCAGCTGTTTATAGAATATTTTCTATGAGAACATAGGTGTGGCTGCAGAGAGGAACAGCAGTGTGGCAGTTGTGGGTGCATTAGGAATTTGAAAAACCTAGTTATGCTGTTTACTTATGCCATCAGAACTTGTTTGGGACCAATTCATTTGATTATATTTGAGTTTATAACTAGGTAGATTAGATAACAATGATTTAAAGAGTCAGCACAGGACACACAGTAACAGAGTATTCATAGTGAGCTGTTTAGTGTCCTCCAAAACTCCAATGAGGAGTTATTTCTCAAAATGACAATAGTTGCTTACTCTGATATCTTCAAATACCTAGGTGAAATTTACTTTCCAGGATTTATTATAGGCTTCCCAACCAACTCAATCTGTCATGACTCTTTAAGAACCTTGTATCCCCCAGGTAACAAAACACAAGTAACAAGGTCTCCTGTACCACAGCTTAGACAATCTAGATAGCTATCAGTGGTTCTGTTTCTTACTAATTAAGTATATACATAGACATAACATCCAAACATATATTTTTTGCCTTGAAAAAATTTTTAAAAAGCCATTTAACATTGGGTCTCCTGCCTTCTCTGTGTTAAGAAGTACAAGGTGAAACAACTTGTTATTCAATCTAGAGAAGGTTTGTCAACATACTCAGACTACTGGACCTGCAGGAAATTAATGGAATGTACAGATCACTATGTCTTCATAAAATGTATCTCCCAGTTTCTATCATCATGTCAGTTCCCAACGAAGCAACAAAACACAGCTTCATGTGTTGTGAATCCTACAGGAATAAAGCCATCGATTTAATGAATGCATGATGAACTGTAGTGCAATAAAACAGTCACGTTTTCTGTAGACTAAACTGTGATGCAAGACTAGAGTAGACTTGACCTTAAAAACTGTCCTATGTGAAAGAAAGTTCTGTTTTTAAGATGAAAGCAAACTGCTACTGGTATTTTCTTCTTTTCCTTTAGTTTTTAAATCAGAATGGAGAAAAAATCATTTACTAGCTGTAAAATAAGTATCAGGAATTTATCTGATGTGTACCACATTAAAATACCACCTGTAATAGGTGTCATAACCTCATTAAATTTGAAATAATCTGTTTTTATTCTCCAAGAAGCTATTTCAAAGGCCAGGTGAGGAAGTAGAATAATGATGTAATTCACTATCTTTTAGTCTTTGCATCTTTTAGTGTTTAACAGTTGTTGTAATTCTCACAGAGATGCAAAATTATTATTTTCTTATAGAAAGAGACACAACAATGGTTTCTATTTGGTATTTTTTGACCTCCTTATACAATACATCAGGGAGGTAATATGGGGATTAGACCAGTTACTAAGTATATCCAGTCAAACTATACACTCTGAACTGAGGACTTATCATAAATGGTTTAGACTATCACTAGGCTTGAAAGGAGGCAAACTTGGGTGGCAACACAAATTATTGATTGACTCAAAGAAATCTCAACATGAACCAAAGATTATCAGGACAGTCTCTGTTCCAAGTAATGAGTGGTAAGACAGGGCATGGAATCCAGAGTCTGTAAGAAGATCAGATAGTACCCTTTATCCAGGTAAATGCCCCAAATTCATAGTCTGAAGATAAGTACCAGGGTTGGAAATATGATGTTATAGTATGATCTTTCCTGTAGAATTTTGACGTTCCCTTCATTCCAGGGATATAGATCCATAAATTGATTCTTATTTGTAAATAGCAGGTGGGCATCACTCTCTCTAATAGTAGCTTGAGCCAGAGTTCTGTTCAGCAGACAAATTCTGTTCACCAGAATATTTTTGTATTTATATATCAAAAAACAATGTGATAAGATAGCCATTAATTTTCCTAAGGATATAATAATGAGCCTCACACAGAGATCACTTCTGGTTTGACCATTTCTCTTGAAATAATTACCCCATTCATTATATCTCTGAAATTTTAAATTATCACTCTGCTTCAGAGTTTACCAGTTATCACTTGGTTTGGTGACAATAGTTTCCTTCCATTTCCCCTAAGGTCGGAAATACAATTTCAATTACTTTGCACCTCCCACTAGAGTTTTCAGTCAACTGTCGTTAGGCAGAAAATATTTTTATAAAAGTTTATTCTTCATGGAAAATTTAAAGCAGAGTCATTTATGCTTTGTCTATAGACGCAGGGAAGTGATGGGCCATTTGAACTAGGCATATCTATTTACAGATGTTTAAATGTTTCCATTTTGATTATGGTTACCAAACTGCATTCTAGAGCTTGACAAATAACACAAGTGAGTAAAAGAAATGGTTGTGAAAAAATGGTGCTGACAGTGAACTGAAGAATGTATGCATTCTTCTTCTGCTACTCCTTCCAATCCATTGTTGACATGCAGGAGTACACAGGTCAAGTGTGACCAAATATTGGGAACTTCCAGATCATATCAAGGTTGAATCCTTGTTATGGTGAAGCAAAAGTTAGAAGTGGGAAATTAAGGTAACAGTTAGCTACAATAAACAAAAAAATCATGATTTCATCATGAAAATGAGGCACAGTGAGACTTTCAGGAGCATTTGCGATCTGGAGTTTCTCTAAATTTTCCATATCTTCCAATATATTTCACTTTCAGTAGTTGGGATCCTACTGTCCTAAATTTCACAAGAGCTACTCAGTTTGAAAATTCAGGTCATTTTAATCACTATAGATTAAATGTTTGTGCTCCCCAAAATTCATTTATTGAAGTTCTAATCCCCAATGTGATGGCATTTGGAGGCAGCATCTTTGGAGGCAATTAGATCATGAAAGTATAATGTAGGGGCTTCCCTGGTGGCGCAGTGGTTGAGAGTCCGCCTGCCGATGCAGGGGACACGGGTTCGTGCCCCGGTCCAGGAAGATCCCACATGCTGCGGATTGGCTGGGCCCGTGAACCATGGCCGCTGAGCCTGCGCATCCGGAGCCTGTGATCTGCAACGGGAGAGGCCACAACAGGGAGAGGCCCGCGTAACGAAAAAAAAAAAAAAAAAGTGGAATGTCTATGAGTGCGATTAGTGCCCTTATAAGAAAAGATATGAGAGAGATGATCTTTCACTCTCTCGTGTGAGGATACAGACATCTGCAAGCCAGGAAGGAAGTCTTCATCAGACAATATCTGCTGGCACCTTGATTTTGGACTCCCAGCCTTTGAAACTGTGAAAAATAAATGTTTGTTGTTTAAGCCATTCAGTCTGTGGAGTTTCGTTATGAAATCCTGAACTAAAACATTAATTTTATAATTCAAGAACTCCATCTTGGATTTTTTTTTTTCAAAAATATAAGCTTTATGGTCATAAGTGGTGAAAGATCCACTAACATAGAACCATGAGGTACAGAAACTTGGTTCTCTTCTGTCAGAAATCTTATGGTTCCAAGTCACATAAATAAATCTTATCTCAAAATAATGCAAAGAAGAAAGGAATTTATTAATTCATGCAAATAAAAATTGCAAGAGTAGAGTACAGTGGGATTTAGGAACTTGAAGGTAGTCATTAACACTTTTGTTCAAACTTCATCATCATTCTTCCATGGACTGACTTACTTTGTAGATGTGGGTAGCCCACATCTCAGGGGTTTATGATCACTCAGGTCCTATAATCCTAGAGGAAGTGATAATACTGCGATTTCCCTGAGTGTCCATAATCAATAGAGGAATGTTAATTTCCTCTGTTAGGTTCAAGAACCTCTCCCATTGGAGATAAGGGATTGTGGTATCACAATCCCTTGGAACATATAGTCACTTCTTCATCCAAAAGCAATTAAAATATTCTAGCTACATTTTAAGATATACCAAATTGCAATTGTAGAAGTTCACAATTAAATTTTGTATGCTATTTGAGTTTTCATTATTTAAAAAAAAATTTCTTCCATGGGGTATAAATTTCAATGTTTTCCCATTTGCAAGCTTTGCTCTTAATAATTTTAGTAAGGCAGAACTTTTTTGGTTCTCTACTTGTTAAATAATTTGATCAAAGATTTTCAGCTGATTTTTGAACAAAATGTAACCAAATTTTGTACATTTAATTGTATTTGTTTCCTAGGATTGCTATGACTCAAAAACATAAACTGGGTAGCTTAAAACAACAGAAATTTATTTTCTCAAAGTCAGGAGCCTAGAAGACTGAAATCAATGTATTGGTTAGGGCCATCTTCCCTCTGAAGGCTCTAGAGACCCTTCCTTGCCTCTTCGGAGATTCTGGTGGTTGCCAAGAATTCTTGGCATCCATAATTTGTGGTTGTATCTTATAATTACATCACTCCATTTTCTGCTTCTGCCTTCACATGGCTATCTTTCTTCTGTGTATATCTGTGTATGTCTCTGTCCAAATTTCCCTTTTCTTATAAGAACAACAGTCATTGGATTTAGGTCCCATACTCTAATCCAGTATGACCTTATCTTAACTTGATTACACCTACAAACAACCTATTTCCAAATAAGGTCACATTCACAGGTACCAGGGCTTAGGACTTGAACATAACTTTTGAGGGGAAAAAGTTCCATACACTATACAGAAAATTCAATAGTTTTGTAGTATAATTAGATCAGTTTTCATATTGGTTCTCTCAAAGACTCAGGCATTTCTTCAATCTAACTGGTACTTATTAAAGAGAAAATACATTGTCATGTTAAAGTATTTCTTTAAATTCAATATCAACTTTGTTACAATATTTTATGTTTATTCAATTTGTGTTTATATAATAAACATTTATAAATGTCTACAACTTCTGCTTCTATTTAGATTGATTGTTTACTGAAACACAGTTTGTTTGGAAGCAATTATAAATTATGTATATGCCTGTACCCTATGTAAATGGAGGTAAGGAAAGATGAAAGCAATGCAAGAACAACTTCACTACAAGTTGAAGGATAATCAGCAGGTGTGCTTTACCAGCACATAAGATTTTTCCAGAAAGGCTATGCATACCAAGGGTTAATCTCATCTGGTCTGGGTTGGCTGTATGCTTGTCTTCAGAGTTACTGACTCTTGGCCAACACTATGATATTTAATAACTGAAAGTAAATTGTATTCTGTAACCATATGCCTGTGAGTTGCTTCCAGCAGGATATATTAGCCTGTCAACATTGTTTAGTAATAATTGAATATGGTTTTCACCAGATTTCAGTGGAATCTAGGAGTGGAGGAGCAAATTGGGGTTTGGATTTCAATGGTTAAAACTAGTCATGTAGCTAGAATATGCCTGCATGACTAGCTTATTGTAAGAGATCCACACAACAAATATTTTTGAGCTTCCTGGTATTGAGGTACTTTGCACACCCTCGATTATGGTTTAACATGTGAATATGAAACATATCTTTTGCTACCAAGCAGTGGAAGGATAAACAAAGTTTGCTCCTTAGATTTCAGCGCATACCCTTCTCCTGTTGGTGTACTCTATCTTCCACCTGTAATAAAGCTGTTCTGTTAATATAAACTGTTTGGGTCCTCTGAATTGTTTCAGTTATTAAAAATGGAAGGTGATTATTGTGTAATGACCACCTCTGAATAATATACAGAAAATAAAAGAAGGGAGAATTAATGTGCAAGTTCTCTCTTACCTCCTGCTTCTCATTTTAAAAATTTCAGCCCAGGGGGGCTAAAACTATGTGTTTCATAGTAGCATTAACCAACTATTCCACAGCTTCTGAGGAAGCCAGGTTTTATGCCCTAGTATGTAATTACATTCAAGTCCAAAAGCAAAGAAGTGATTCTGCATTAGTGAGGCCACAACCACAGGGAAAAGGAAGAAGATAGGTAATGTACTGAGTGCCCACATCTAAATGAATTACCACAGAGTACTCATCTTCCAGGCTAAGGGAAAGAATTTCACTAATACCTGAGAGCACTTTCTCACATTCCCTATCAAGTTCTACCTTCCCTCAGATAACCAATAGTCTAGTTTATCTCATTAGATATTAATTGCTCATAGATTCTAATGGATTCTATTTATGGGGTTGTACATTCCACTATATTTTGTGTCCAGTTACTGTCATTCAGTGTTATTTATAAAAAAATTCATCCACGTTGTTTTGTGTGACAGTAACTCATTCATGTTAATTACAGTATAATATCCCTTTGCATTGTATACCATAATTTATTTACACAAAATACTGTTAATTCACACATGTTGATTTTAGTTTGGGATATTAATAATGACGTTGCTAAGAATATTGGTTAAATGTTTTAGAGCATATATGTGTATATGTATAAATGTCTTTAGAGAAAACATGTATAAATATATATATATTATATATATTTATTTATTTATTTATTTATTTATTTATTTATTTATTTATTTTGGTTATATACCTAAGAGTGAAACTGCTATTCATAAGATAAGCAGATGTTTATCTTCAACAAAGACTAATGCAGATTTCCAAGTTGCTTGTACCAGTTAACATTTATTTTAGCTTTGCTTTTCATTCCTTTTGTTTGCTTGTTTTTGCAAATACTTGGTATTACCCATTCTTTTCATTTCAGTCATTCTGGTGGTTGTGTCATGATATTATTCGGTATCTTTAATTTGCATTTTTTTCTGAGGACTAATGATGTTGAGCACTTTTTCATATATTTATTGACCATTAAGATAACCTCTTTGGTGAAGTGCTTATTCAAGTCTATTGCCTACATACTATTACATCAGTTGCCTTTGTTATTGAAATATGCCCAATTAAATTTTGAGCAAGTTGGGGACTGGATTCAGACAAAAATTTGTGCTTGGCAATATTACATTTGGGATATTAATTGGGTACTCAGATGTGGAGGCAAAGAATGCAGTTGAGTACGTGAGTTTGGGGTTCAGAAAAGAGGTAAGTTTGGAGATATATGTGTGGAAGCTCTGAGCTCATGAATGGACTTAAAGCCTTGGAACTGACCAACATCAACAAAAGTAAGGCTAACTTCTAGGGTAGTCCAACCCTTAAAGTTTTGAAAAAGGAGAAAATACCAAAAAAGAGACTGCAAACAAGTGGCTAGTGAGTTAAGAGAGAAACCAAGGGCTTATCAGGTTTAGGATTTCAAACGAAAAGAAGTGTGGTATTTCAAAAAAGAAGGAATGATTAGCTCTACGAAATAGCATTGAGAGGCTGGGTAAAATGAACACAGATTAGTAAGATGAAAGTTATTGGTAATCTTCAAGAAAGTGGTTTCCATAGGAAAAAAATCTTGATTGGAGCAGGTTAATGAGAGAATAACAAGTGAAAAAATGGACACAGCAGTTTGGATACTTCTTTTATGATAGTTGTCATAGAGTAACCAAAGAACTGTCGAGGATGGAATTTTTATTTAAAGATAGGAGATATTATGCCTAAGTATAGCTTGGACTTGATCCTGTGGTGAGGAAAACATTGAGGATGCAGGAAAGATGAAATTAGACAAGTCACTGTGTAAACTCAAGGGGATGGAATTGTGTATAAAAATGTAGGATTTGGTAGACAGATAATTCATCACGATGAAATAATTACTCCACAGACAGAGACAATGGATATCAGAGCTTCACATAAGTCTGCTCTTTTGCACATTAATTGCTAAAATCACATAACTCAGCTCATTCTGATTATGATACTGGCTCTTGCTGCTCTGGTGTAAGTGAAGTCAGGAACATGGGGCAACCAGGAACGCCTATCATGTACCGTGTAGTGCACTATTCACATTACAACTTCAATAAAACCCCTTAAATTGACTATTTTATAGATGTAGAAATGGAAGCTCTTAGAGACTAACTTATGCAGCACCACTTAGCTACCACATTATAGAGCTGTGATTCAGATATCACATTTGAAGCTTTTTTTTTTCCTATTTATTAGGTCATAAATAAATTAAGTCATAAATTCTTAATTTATGACCATAAAATTTAACAGCTAATGATGAATACTTCTGAGAGTGAAAGGCACAAGTATAATAGTTCAACTGAGATAATAGGTATAAACCAAGACTTTCTAGAGTATATGCAGCATATGATCACCCTATCTTTTCCTCCACATTTTAATATCCTCTGGTATTCAATTCAAAGCATTCTATTCAATTTCAATTTTTCCACGGCTATTTTTAATGCCAATAATAACTTTAAGTTAAAAATAAAGAGGCCAATTACATCTGAAAAATTATAATAAAGACAGGAAAGCTTAAATATGCCTAAGGATTAATTTATTGAAATGACTGGTTAGGAAAGAGATTCTTAAAGAAATAATAAACACAAATCCAGAAATTATTTTTATACATATTTTTGATATGTTTATGGTATTTCCCACTTAAAGTTGAAATTTTGTTGAATTAAGCTTTTGAAAATATAGAGTTTATGAGTCAAATTCAAATTAAGATGAATTCCATATAAAGCATAAAATAAATAAAGGAATAAAGTTTCATATTTTTCCATATTGACTCATTTAAAAACTATTTTGGTAACATGATGCAAGGATTGAAAAATTGTCACATTTCCAGTCGCAGTCAATTCTGTGGAATAGAGGACAAATATAGAATTAGTTATATGGTATAACTCTTCATCTCTCCCCATTTGTAATTTTGGTCGGACTAATTCATAAGAGAAATTTTATTACAAATGCACCATGTTGCACCCTATCTTGGAGGCATATAAAAGTTCCTCTAGGACCAAATATCAGCTCACTTAGAATTGTTTTATGTCTACTGGATCATGATCACAAGAGGATTCACATCTTAAGAATCTCAAAACTATATTCTATTCCCTTTTTAAGCCTTATGTCTGGACTAAGAAACTGTATTTTTACTCATAAATTAAAAGACAATATATAAATTTTAACTGATAACTAACTGAAGTTCATAAAGCCTAAGTTAGAAATGTGAATGCAGTTGATCTTTAAAATAAGCTCTAACATGTTTACATAAAAGTAGAAGAAATTATTTGCAGTTTTTCCTAAAAATGATGATAATCAAGCATAAGGATATAGGCAATTGAAAGAAAAACAATCAAATCTGTCAACAGCACATACGTACAATTTTGAATTATTTGAAATATAAAAGATACAAAATTTCAGGTGCATAATTAATAGTCAGTCATTGAGAATAAATTGTTAATTAATAATTAAGTTGGTATATTGATGGAAGTTGCCACTATTTGGGGCTTATCCAGGAAAATGAAATGTAAAGAGATATTAACTATAAAAATGATCAGTCTATCTCCAAATTCCTAAAGCTTACCAAAAGTGAGAAGGGGGGATTAAATTTGAAATCCTCTTAGACCTTAAAAATTAAAATATAAATGAATAAATATACAGTTCACCTTTTGGCAAGAACACTTTCCCTAAGAATTTCATGAGTACTGAAACAAACACCTCAGTATTTTTCCCTCATATGCTCATACATCAAAAACAAGATGTGAAATGAGGCATGTGGGGAAATAATTGTGCACAAGCAAAACTTCAAAATTGTAGAAAATAACAAACTTTCTTAGGTTTGTTATTCCCAACCAAATGAGGTTATCAAATTTAATTCTGGCTTTAGTACACCTTAATCCTCTTTATCTAAATTATCAACAGACCAGTTAAATCATAGTCCCTGAAATTATTTCTTCCCAATATTCAGTTTCTTCTACATAGAAAGAACAATTATATCAGAATCTCCATGAGTAAGCCTAGACATTGAGATTTGGGTGGTGGGGGGGAGTTTTCCAGGTTATTCTATTTGTAGCTAGTGTTGAGAACCACTGATCTAAACTATATGCATTTTGGAACCATTCATTATTCATTTTTTCTTTTATTCTAGAGCTTTCAATTACTCTAACATCATAGAAACATCATAAGTGAAACAGCACAATTAGTAAATTTGGACTTACAATAACAGGGTAGAGCCCCCGGATAGGGCCAAGTACAGGCTCCTGGTACAGCAGAAGGGCCTGGATGGGCATATCTCTCTGGAGGTAGGGCACCACTTGCTGGGGAATAGGCAGGACTTTGTGCTGAGAAAGGGACTGCAGGGGCTGAGGAGGAAACATGGGGGTAGGAGGAAGAGGATGGGGAGGCTGGTGCATCAAGGACTCGAGCAGAGGCAGAGGAAGGTGCAGATTTTCAAGATCAGTGAGAGTCAGGCTCTGGCTTTCAATAAAGCGCTCTACTGGAGATTTAGGGAAGGGTATTTCTTTATGCTTAGGAAGAATAGTCTCCTTAGCTTTGGGGACTTCCATTATTTCAGGCTGAGAGAAAGGCACCACCACAGGGGGTTGAGCAAGAGGCAGGATGTTTTGTCGAAGGATAGGGTAAGGGATTGGCCCAGTGTAGGAATAGACTAGAGGCTGTGGCTGGGAAAAGTGGTGGATTTTATCCTGGGGTTCATCCTGGAAAGAAGGAAAAATAGTCTTTGTGTCTATAATTCAGTTAGAATTGTCATTCATTATGAATTAGCCTCTTCTTTTTTGAACAATAATTCAGTGAGTAAAATGCCCACTAAGGGATTTCTCATTAACCCACTTCCTTCATAGGTGAATCCAGAGCCAAAAGAAATAAATGTTTGGAGATTTCAAGACTTGTTTCACCTTTTCCTGAGTTGCCTGCAGAGCTGTAGCTATACACTTTGGTCTTCAGAGGGTACAGACTTTTCAACAATGTGTTGATAATAGTCAAAATTCTTTTCACATAATGAATGAAGATCTATTTTAAAAAGACTTAAAGGGATAACACCAAGGTTTATTTTTGTTTGTTTTAATGAAAAGTAAGTCTTAATTTGTTTTTTTTTAATTAAAGGAGTTACTTAACAACAGTAGACTTCTAGCACTACTTCCCTTGGTAGAAGGTGGTAATTTTGTCTTTAAAGAGGCATCAATTCCTAAATTCATTTTGATTTAGCAAATATTTGGTGTAAGTTCCAGACAACCTTACTTCATTGGTAAAACAAGAAAGCTTAAATATCACAATTAGGTAAGTATGTTACCATAAAAGTAATTTATTTACAGAATTTTGTGTTGTTCCCAATCCTTATTTTTAAGCAAACTCTGCTATTTAATAACTATGTGATATTGCCACACAACTATGTACTCAATTGTTCTGTACCTCACTTCTCTCATCTGTGTAATGGAAATACTTTTAGGAACTTCACACATTCATAAATGTGAGTATAAAAGCTACAGAATGCTAATGTAAAATCACTGAATATTCACTGTGCGCCAGCCCATCAATCCTGGGGGTATATGAATATTCTCAATTTACAGGTGAAGAAATTGAGGTACAGATAAACTTGGATCCAAGGTTATACAGCTGGTAAATGATCAAATTAGGGTTTTTGCCACACTGCTTCCCTCCTCTCTTTCCTCACCATATCCATCTTGAGAATAAGGAGATCACAGTCCCCTATCCAGAAATGTTCCTACCAATGTGCACTTATTGAAAACAGGTATACTATTAGTAAAATAAATAAATCAATAGTTATACTTAGGTATTTATTCTAAATTCTGGAAGCTGATTATATGTTTCAAATTGTGTTTAAGTCTTTAAAAATATTTTCACCTTCTCAAAGTTTAATTTCTTCCACTGATGTTTATATTATTACCATTCTTTAGACTGAACATAATTATTATAAGTATGTTTTCATGTAGTATGTTTCATTATAATTTTCAAAATATACTAATTGTGAAAAAATTACCTCTGTTTGCTGCTGTTCCTCATGTTTAAACTTCCCAATTTTCTGCTAAAAAACAATTACACATAAAGAAATGTTATTATTTGTAAAAATCAAACAGGAAATTTTGAAAATATGTACATTTAAATGTAACAGTTTTACCTTGTTGATGTGCGTAACAAATTCCTTCAGAAGAAAAAAATAAAATCAGGTTTAATTTTAATGAATAATTCTTAGTTGTCAACATACATCAGAAAATGAAGACAATTAACAGGTTAATGCAGACATATTGTTTGATAATATCATTATTTTAATTGCTGAAACTTTATGTTACACTATTCTGAATAAATCTGTGTATAAAAGAACAGATGATGCAGTCAAGAAAGAAAAGAAAATTAGTGAGCATAATACTAAAAGAGGCATTTAACAGAAGCTAGTTTCTCTTTATCACCCTGTTCCCTTCTTATGACAACAAATGATCTCTAATACTCTCATCTAGTTCTAGAAGAATAGTCATTGAATATATATATGATAATAACCATTGATGCATTTGTTAATCATTCTTAGTTCCCTTGTTATGTTTAGGCTTCAAATGAATTGTAAGAAATACATACCCTCTCCTAAGGACCTTATAACCTTTGCAGAGAGACAAAGTATATTGATGTACCACTTAACTAACAGGTGATAACAGACTCAAAAAAGAGTGGTGCAAGCATAAATATCTATATGACTCCCCCAGGAAGATTTAGGACTACACTAATTCTCACTGCCTCTTATTTACTAGATTGCTATTATAATAACAAAATATGTCCATTTGCATGTCTCTCCACTCTTTACTAAGAGCATCCCTCTTTCCAGTTTGTACCACAGCTCCTAGTCAAAGTCTGATATAGAAAGTGCTCAATAAATGTCAAAACAGGGAAAGAGGTTAAC